>NC_056733.1:256184812-256412312 GCF_019279795.1 Protopterus annectens
CAAATCAGGTACAATCACGGGCACTTTTAAAATATTAGTACTATTAACTTGAAACATTGACAGAATCAGAGCATATGTATTAATACTTATTTTCTGAAGTAAAAGACGTCTATTACTCTTAATTATTGTCATTATTCATTCAGTGTAATTCACTACCTTTCCTCCAAAGTCACTGGTTTTAGGGGGGATTAAGAGGCTGGCCAATTATTGTGCGAATGCTCTGACCATTGGTAGGGTTGCCACCTTTTTATATGGCCAGGATGGGATCTATTCGGGACACACTGGATTTTTCAGGGCAACACATACCCACGGTCAGTACAACAGATAGCACTTTTATGCCTAAATGTAAGCTTATTGTTGTAGCAGTTTAGCTGCTTCTTCTGTTTCGTTTACTTGCTTATTCTGTTTCTGGTAACATGTAGGTATTTTATATATGGAAATAAATATTGTATGTGACTATTACATAAGATGTGGGACATAATTATGTCCTACGATTTCAGGATATTTTACATTTATAATGGTTTTGGTATGGACACAACTGCCCAGAGGGTGACTGTCCCTCACAATGTGGGACAGGTGGTAACCCTGACCATTGGGCTAGACTTAGCTATTGGCGGCGTGCTAACACGATGCATTTTGCTTCCACTTGGTATAACTATCAACACTACAATAGAATATGGGCATGGGGTTTTAAATGTCATTTGTTCGAGGGATGGGGCTCAATATTTAGCTATGTGCATTTGCATTTGCTTTTTATTTTTGTGTTCACAAAACTGTCTTGCATGCTTTGCATACATTTCAGTATCCATGGACACTGACAGGTGCAATTACTATTGGAGGCAGGCTGTACTATTCAGCATTTTAGGTTGCACATAAACAGCCGACATGTCCACGCCTCCGTGCGGCGCTTGGACATGCCCCATGCACTCGCGCATGTTTCCTATGCACGTGGATGTGGCGGCAGTGTGCCTTCATTAATATGCATATGGCATTACTGTGCCATCTCTACACCACATGGTCAGCGCAAGCCTAACGCCGTCCTTGTGCCGAGCTTCATGAATCCCAGGGACCATTTATTTCCCAGTAACCCTTGTAGATAAAATGATTACCAGCACTGCATCAGGAAAGGAAGCCAGAGGATGAGGAGAGAAATATGGGGGGATGGGGTGACCAATAGATATATCCCAGTGATGTGCAACAGTTGATAAAGGGTCACTTAATTAATAATAAGTAGTCCAAAAAAATGATAACATATGATTACAATAAATGGCCAGTAAATATGCTGAGGTGGATGTAGAGCAAAATGCAAGAACAGTGCCTTGTCGGGCAGTCAGGGAACTTTCATAACTGTAAAAAAAGTATCTGCCTTGAAAGTTGTAGGTAGATGGTCCTAGTTTACAAAACTTATCAGCAACAAAAATCCCTAAATCAGTAATCACATATTACCAGTAAATATACCAAAAACAGATGACTAGAGAGATGGTGTGGATGCTAGAATATGGATTTAAACTCATATTGCTGTACTGTCTGTAATACTGGTAGCACTGTTAGTTGTTTAGCATATATTGCACCATATTAGTGCAGGTATTAATGCATGCCTGTATTTCCTCCTTTTTAATCACAGATGATCATGATAGTGGGAGTGTGGGCCCTGTGACACCTGATGTCAGTGTCTCAAGATACACTGATGATGATGGTGGTGAAACTGAGGTAGAATCGGGGGTGCACAGGTTGAATCTGACACAGCGTTTGGCATCCAGCCACCCCCTTCTTTTTCTCCAGAAACAACCAGTAAGCTTGCATGAACCCAGTCCACTGACCCCACAGATATAGGACAGATGGAGGGCGATGACATTGAGTGGGGAAGTGTGGCTACTGTGGCCTGTTGAGTCTGGCTGTAGCCAAAGTTTTCATGAGGTGCTACACAGGAGGGTTGATAGGGGTGCTCGGAGGGGGCTTGCTGTCCCTCCTTCACCTGCTGCAGGTATGTCTTCCCGTGTCACTCAATGTATGTTTAGAACTGTCATGGAGGCACAGGCATATTCAGAAAGGCACTCCAGACAAATGCTCAAGGTTGTGGATGTGGCACAGTCTGACATGTGTGACTGCCTCCACTTCGTCGCTGATTCCCTGGATGGGATGAATGACACATTGGAGGGAGGGGTGTCTGTGATGGACAGAGAGGTGTCTGTCATGAAGCAAGCAGTGTCTGTGATGGAACATCTCCTGGGAGGGGGAACAGTCAGTGTCTTTGTGGGTGTAGATCAACCACAATATCTGCTGAGACCCAAAGTGGTCATTCTCGATCACGCTCCCATAGTGGCAGTACTTCGGCTGGTCCATCAGGTAATGTGGTGCTCACACCCATACATGGCAGGCCATGGGATCATGGTCCTGGGCATTCCTGTGAAGGGAGCACATCCAGCAGACACACTCAGGTAGCAGCACTCCATCTGACCTTTGGTGTGGTGGTGCCAGTGCAACTCCTGGCTGAGTCAGTTCCTGTGGTCAGGTGTGACAAAGATGAACTGCCACTCTACAATGCATGGCTCACACCCGACAAACACACATGGATGCAGAGCTAGCATTGAGCTTAGCTGTGTTCATGCAGACTCTCACACAACACTTTCACATGGAGGACCCGTACAGACACACACATGCCTGCCTGCTTCCCTTTCTCCCTCACACACACTCACCAACCTTTTGTGTCAGCCTAGGCCTCCTGCCCCCCAGCACCCTGTGAAAGTGATGATAACTGTGCTATATCCCTGTTTTCTCTCTTTTGGATTCAGAGATACAACAAGTTTATATCTGATGCACAGGGTGCTTAGCTACATTAGTGCGTAGTATTATCTGCATTTGTGTTGTTGAACTGATAATTGTACCTGTCAGGTATATTTGCCTTGCCAAATGTTACAGTGGATAGCTTAACCATGACAGCACTTTCTAGTGTATTCTCTTGTAATGGTTGTGAAGTCAGGAACTGCAATCTGTGTCATTAATAATCTTTCTCTTTAATATTTTCCAGTACATATGTATGGTGCACATCATAAGACATGTCATCACATGCAGATATCAAAATTGTATGACAGCACTGTAGTCAAACTCATCAGAACAGTAATACAGTATACTGCTCACTTTTGTGGGAACCTCCACCAGACACATGCAGCAGCTGGACAGACCACAGAGCTTTCTCAACAAGATAACACAGGGCCTACTAACCATGACATGATGTATGTGGGTAGATTAAAAGACATGTCACTGACATCTTTCTCGTATTGTGTTACATTATAACGGTTATTCTAAGCCTATTACTTTTGGTTTAAGCACTTAGGATTCAGACCAGTTGTTTTACATTATGAAGGTTTGTAGTCTACACTCTGGTGTGAGGAGAGAGTAGCCTCTGCCCTTCTGAGCTGGGAATTGCTGGCTGAATGCTTATTGTGGCTGTTGTTCTAAGTCTCTTTATTATGGTTTAAGCACTTGGACTCCAAACCAGTCATTTTACATTAGGAAGATTTGTGATGTAGACAGTTGTGGCAAGGGAGGATAGCCTACACCCTTCTAAGCTGGGAATGTCTGGTTGAAGGCTTATTGTATTGGTTATTATAAAAGTGTCTTAGTTCTGATTTAAGCACTTGTGTTTTAGACCACTTATTTTATACTAGGAAGGTTTGCTGTCTACACTTTTGTTGGAGTATTCTACTAGATTGCTGCTTTATTTAAAATGTTTGTTCTTCTGTTGTGATTGTGATTTTCTGCTCTTTGAATTTCTAGGACGTCTGCATTTTATAGCATAGACTCAGTTCAGGCTTGCTGAATCTTGATGGTCTGTTATCATTGGAGCACTAAAACCAGCCCTCTTATATTAAGAAGGCCACCCTGCACTCATCTGACTTGGGGATTGCTGGAATAAGGATCACTGTTGGCCTTTCCCTTGTTTTACTTCTTTAAAATAGTTTAACTTTGCTTGTATTCCAGCATTGTGTTTTGAGGTGTTTGCACTCAGTTTATCATAGCTACACAGGTGTGCATTGTGAAACATTGACACATTTTTGTAACCTTAGCCCTCATTGGAACAGACACATTTTATTAGTCTTACACCAAAACCTGGTCCATCTAGCCCACTCTCTACAAGGTACTACAGTATATACCTTCCATAATGGATGGACAATTTCCCACCATGCCTCTAGGCAGCCTGATTTACATGGGCTTCCTGAGGCAATAGAGCAATTGCTTCATGTATACTGATAACCAGTTACTGCTAAAACAAACTAATACAAAATGTGAGACCTGTATCTATACTATACATTTGGAATGGATTATCTCATATAACAACAAACCATATATCAAACGTTGTCAGCACACACAATTCATTTGTTGCATATAAGCTCACAACACATAAACCCACGTACACAGAGGTACTTGCTACAAACTTAACTAAAGATCGGAGACCTCCCAAGTGCAATCCTACTGCACACAGTGCAGACCCAAGAGAATCCACTACACATAATAATACATACACCAGTGTCTCAGCCAATAAGCCCTTCAGGCAAAATACATCAAAACCAAATGTCTTGCTCATAAGTGACTCCGTAGTGAGACGCACAGATATCCCCCTCACTAGACTGGACAAGGAGAAGGTCACAGTCAGCTGCCTGTCTAGTGCCAGTGTCCATCAAATCACACATACACACACTCAAGTCTCTCAACAACAAATGCCATTATGGCTCTATCATAGTTCATGTTACAGTGAATGACTGGAGATGTAGCTCACTGTACTATATGAAGGTGCTTGCCTCCCCCATAGTGGCCTTTTTAGGCATGTCAGAACAACTAAAGTCCCAATGTAAAAGAATCCACCACAGAAAAACTGAAGGTTATGCTGCTTAATGCAAGGACTGTAAATCAGAAAGTGCATTCACTTAAAGAACTCCTTACCTTGGAAGATGCCCATATCTGTGCAGTCACACAAACATGGTTCAAGGCCACAGAAAGCACCCTGGCCATGCAGGGGTACAATGCCTTCCACACATTCACATATCAAAACAAGTGTGAAAGAACCAAATGCAGAGGTGTATATATCTTTGTTAAAGGCAAATACACAAAACTGGTCAAAGAGTATGACTCTGTAGTGCTACTCCAAGTCCTACTGACTGTATATAAAATGCCCTTCTATATCATTGATAGCTATAGGTCCCTCACCACATGGACCACTCAGCCTACTTGGACTTAATTGAGTCACTCACTAGACAGCCAAACACTCTGGTCATGTGTGATTTCAACTATCCTTCCATCGATTTGGAGTCATATATGTGCACGAACACACTTACCCAAAGGTTCCTGGACTTTGTTAGTACACATGCTGTGTAACAGATTGTCTGCAGCCCTACAAGGGGCTAGAATGTCCTAGACTTAGTACTGACCAACCTAGTAGTTCTCTGCACTCCCTGTTCATGTCAGATCACAATTAAGTCTCATTCACATTCACAATCATACCCAACACCCTCTGAAGAGCAGAAAGGATGAAACATTTCTCCAAAGCAAACTATAGGCTCCTAATGAATGCAAACCTCCTGTTACCACTGTCAACAATGACTGCTATACAGAGATGTACACAAATGGTCTGTTTAAACAGCTATACAAATGTATAGAGTTGGCTGAATGTGAACAGATTAAGGCAAGTTCCTCATAGAAAACAAGCTACCCTTGTGGGCATCAAGCATAAATAGATTATACAACAAGTGGGAGAAAGTAATGCCTAAGAACAAGAGGCAAGTGACTCAGTGGAGGAAGAACACCCTCCACAGCTTGAACAAGGAAATTGGCTATCTTGAAAACTTCTCTAAAGTCATGTACAAACCTAAAGTAACATCCGCAGCTAAAGATAATCAGGATGCATTCTTTAGCTATGTCAGACATCTAAAAGTGAAGGCCCAGCTTTGTGCCCAACTAGTAGTGGATGGTACCACTCATACTCACCCTGAGGACATCGCCAATCTGCTACCAGACATTTTGGGGCAAACTTCACCCCCCCATCCTCACCAGACATATCCCAAAGCACAACTGTCACCAGTCCTCAACCTAGTAACTTCCTATGAAGCTAAGGTGATGTCTGTCTGGGCTCCAAGTCATTGTGTGATCCTGGCCTGGTGGGATGGTTGTATATGCAGTAATCTGTTGCAGCTGATTCCATCAGCATTGTGTGTTGAACATATGATGATAACAGTGTCCTGCATGCTGCTGAAAAAGGATTTCTGTAATGTCAAGTCACGTCTGACATACACACCCACACACACACACACACACACACACATACACACACACACACACACACACACACACACACACACACACTTGACTGCAGTGAAAACAGAATATTTACCTAAGTGCACACACTATAGAACACAGCACTATATGCAAGAGCCATGGCACATGTCTGACTTTTACATGTCTGCAGATAAAATTATGGTGGATGACAGCAGGTCATGTGGGAGACAAGAGGTTGGGAGGGCTGCTTGAAATGGATGGGTAGGCTTCTGCAAGTATGAAAAGAATAGAGGTCCTTGGACCGCTCCTTTTTGGCATTTACTTCTCTGAAGTCAAGGCCAGAGTCAGTGGTCTCTGACTGACTAAATTTGCAGATAATTGCAAATTAGGAGCTGTCATTAAATCTCACACTGACACAATTTTTCTCCAGGTGGGGCTGACACAGACAAATAACTGGTGTCAGAAGCATGGACTAAACTAAATGCCAAGAAATGCATAATAGTATCCTTTGAGAAGTCATCCACCCTCAGTAACTATCATATTGACAACACACCCCTCAGAGTTGACCCAGTAGTCAGGGACTTAAGGACACACATAGATAGTAATCTAGCCTTTGACCATCACATGTCTACAGTGCTGAGGAAATCATTCTATGCTGCACAACTTATAAACAAAGGTATGGTATCTAAGTCCAAGAAAGCCATTGTTCCACTGTATTCAGCATTCATCAGACCTATCAGTGAGTATAATGACCCCTTTGGTGTGTACCTAATCAGACATATCCAACAAATGGAACATCCACAAAAGTTCCTCACTAAAAGAATATAGTCGTAAGTAAAATGTCCTATGCAGACCACCTCAAGGCCCTATCCTTATATTCTGTCTCCTACAGGCTTATGAGGGGTGATCTATGCCAGGCATATAGATCATTGTCATACCCCACTTTGATGGACCTCCTGCATATCCACAAAACAAACAGCACCAGAATTACCCATTCTAAAGACTTAAACCTTGCCTGTGATATAAATTGGACCTGGATAGACAAGTATGTATCTCAGAGACTACTCTGTCTCTGGAACAGGCTCCCCAGCCAAGTGAATCAGAGTTCCTCCCTAACCCAGTCCAGGTGTAACTTGGACAATTGGATGGAGAACTGGAAATTCATCCCTGGCTTGCACCTATGTCTCTAATAGACACAGGCAACCTGTAAATGGTTCATCTCCCATGCCCCTGCTTGTAAATCTTTCATCTCCCAAACCCCTGCTTACACTTATCAAGGGTATCAGACTTGTCAGAGATTTGGGATGTATGGCTAGGCTTAAAAAGGCCCTTGTGGTTGTTAAACTAGTAAACACCTATGAAACTATGAAGCCATGCCATTGGAGAAGTAACTGTAGGATAGCACATCTACTCTGCTGAGTAGACAAACACACACACACACACACACACACACACACACACACACACACACACACACACACACAGGCACACACAGTTGACTGCATTGCTTCATAGTGTCATAGTGTCATCTGAGGCTAGTTGCCTAATAGAAGTAAGCTGTTTGGAAACATAGCTGTGTAACAACACAAGTACCCTTACTGAGCATACTTGGCAGTTTGAGATTTGCAGGGCAAGGCTGTAAGTATCAAGAACTATCCATGTCAATGAGTGACCACACAACATTATGTACAACACTTTGTATTGTGGGTGATATGTGCGTGGAAAAAGTACTGAGACCCCAGGGTTGTAGTGCTTGTTTGGGTGGTTTGGGATTGGAACAAATCAATGTACTGTAAATATATGACATATAGTTATACTGTACCCTTAATTTGCAATGTTTCCACATGTAGTTGTATGTCATACAAAGGAAATGGACAATAAACAGCAAGTATAAAATATATATAATTCCATAACACAAGTCTTGCATTTGTGTGCTGTTTAACAAAGTGTACACGCATGCAAGATAGGCCTGTTTGCTCTCAGAGAAGCAGTGTACAAACATGAGGTGCATTGCTAATGCTTGCTACTATGCCACGATCCCATCTGTACTCCAGGCTGGCTTTTCGCAATGGCTAAGAGCATTAATTGAGCGTATCTGTTTTCTGTTTTTGGGTGATTGCTTTCTAGCAAATCTAGTTTTACCCTGTTTCCACAATGTTTCACATCACACAAACAAGATAAGTTTAGCCAACATTTTTTCAGGATGCGGCACATAGAACAAAACTGGAATTAAAAGAAGACAAATAAGAAAAGATATTAAAACTAAGGAAGACATAAGCAGAAATCTGTAAAAGCACAGTAAAACTTGATAGTACACAACAATATTTGAACCCTCACACCAATACAGCTTCAGAAAACAGAAGGATGCCCTATCCCTCTTCACCATACAAGCAGCTTTGCATCAATGGAATGAAAAGTCATTCTTCTCCCAACCAACTGCATCAGAATGTGCACTGCTATCAAACCATCAGCTGTGCTTTGTACATTTAATTCTCTTTACTATATTTGGACATACAGCAGTTAGTGAATACACAATCTCTCATAATTATTCTTACAAATATACAGCTTTGGGTTACCTTTCTGTGTTTCTTGATCATTCATCACTTATCTAACACATGCAGTGTAAGCCATTCTACATCATTGGCCTTAACATGTGAGAGGATATTAACTGGGAATAATATGATATGCAATTGCCAACAAATGAAGTCCAGGTTGGATGTCACAAACACAAACATACTGTTCTTTTGGGGGTTGCATAGCTGAGTTACTGTTATGGCAGGAACAAGGGTACACTCCTGTTTGGGGGGGAGGAACAAACCTCAGTTGCTGTTATGACACAAGTCTGAAGTCTGAAACTGCAATGTATATCATCACTTTCTAACTTCTGTCTTTAGTGATTTACCAGTACAAAGGTGTGGTGCTAAACTGAGGCCACGCAGGGAACATCAGAATTCTTCAGCGGTATGACTGTGTGAATCTTTCATACCCGAGACCTACTAATTACCAATGGACAAATATAAGTAAAATAAGTGTCTGGTGTCACATGTTAAGGTACTTTCTGTAAAAATCCACCACTATTTACTTGCTTACTGTACCAAGTTAGAAAATACAAGGATATTCCATAATATTATTAAATAATATATAAATTGGGGCAACATCAATATCTCTACACCCTCCCAATCCATCAATCTCTTCAACTAGACCCAAATAATTCATTCCATTACCAGACCCAATAAATCCGAACCCCCAGGCACTACCCTTGACTAGATCCTAGTCTCCCACCCAAATAAAATCACTAACTCTGGCACCATTCCTGACTCCATCATTGACCATCTCCCTGCCTTTACCCTCCGCTCAACCTCCTCCTCCCTGCACCAACACCACTTCATACGCACACGTATCCTCAGTAACTTCAACCCTATCATATTCTATAATACCCTCAAACAAATGAACTAGAACACCCTAAAACACTCTCTCTAGACAATCCCATTGACTGCTTTAATTCCACTTTTCTAAATACACTAAATAATGTAGCACCAACAAGAACTAAATGAATGAAAAACAATTCCGCCCCATGCATAACTAAAACTATTAAGCAACTAATGCACCAAAGGGACAAATCCTGGAAGCTATATGAAAAAAAAACCTCTCCAAAACCTTCCTTCAATACACTCAGCTATGTAACCTTGTAAAACAAACAAATCATTAGAGATAAAAATCTTACTACATCAAACTTCAGTCCAACATGCTAAAAACCCTAAACAATTCTGGAACTCTATGAATACACTTCTCAACCCAGGTACCATAAACAATCCCTACCCTGACCCCAGCAAATCTGATCAAGAATTAACCTCATTATTCAACTCATTCTTTATTGATACCATATCTGAACTATCTAAAACCTTTCCCAACAACAGCCCTCCCTTTATGTGTACTTCCCCTTCTTCATCCACCCTACCTACTGTCCTCACTCCCCCCATCTTCAACCTTAAACCAGTATCTACCAACTACATAAAAAAGTGCTCTCCTAACTAAAACCCTGCTCTAATGCCCCAGACAATATGCCCTCAAGTTTTCTCAAATGTGCCACTGACAGGATTGCTTTCCCTATTAGTATCCTAATCAATAGATCCATACAGGAATCTTACTTACCCAAACTCTGGCATAAAGCCTATACTCTACCTCTCCATAAAGGCGGTAAAAACACAAACATGTTTAATTTTCCCCCATAGCAATCCTCTCCCCAATCTCCAAAATCTTAGAAAAAATGCATCCATCTCCATCTTATGCCTTTCCTAACTCAAAAACATCTCCTCACCTCAACCTAACATGGATTCTGACCTGGGCACAGCACTACAACAGCTCTCCTCTCATTCCTAGACACAGTCAACCATGTCCGAGATTCCGGGGAACTAGTATCTACAGTGCTTCTAGATCTCTCCAAGGCATTTGATACTGTTTCCGATATCTATCTTCTGAGCCATCTCTCAAACCTAAATCTCTCTCAAAATACTCTTTCCTGGTTCTCAGGCTACTTGTCTGAGAGATCCCAGGCTGTGAAATGGAGAAAAGGTAGGAATTGAGAAAAACCTCTTGGCCACTGGTAAAACTGTTAAAACAAAATAAAATCAAGGTGCAGCTTGTCTACCCAGCCAAAATCAAAATTTCCCATCAGAATGAAATGAGATCTTTCAACACTATTGGAGAAGCTGTCTCTTTCATCCAAAACAAAAACATTATTACAATCCCAGAAAGTATGGACTGGTCACCATCTACAACCTTTAAAAGATCATCTGAGAAAAATAATTGGATGGTAACGAATAAGAAGAAGTTAAAGACTGGTTTTAAAAGTGTTGGACTTTCTAGTTCTCTCAAAGATCAAACTAAATGATAAAATATTTATGGACAACTAAAAAAGTATTATTAACAGATCTTGGTTCTGTGTATATCTAACAGAACACGTATTTGTCTGAGTATTTCAAAATGCTTTGGTGAAATACATGGGTTAAACACAGCACAGATGCCACTCTCTAGCAAGCGTTTTATTTTTTATTTTTTTGTTTCATAGTTCTTAATATCTTTAAACAAAGGCAAAATGGTTTTTTTTTTTTTTTTTGTAAAATTATAATATATATTAGATTAACATGGGTTAAACACAGCACAGATTCCTTTTCTCTAGCAAACTTTTTTTTTACTTTGTTTCAGCCTAGCGTTTAAGCATTCCAAGCTGACAGTTTACTGTTTCACTATACGAAACAGCAGTCTCGAGCGTTACCTAGATGCGAGAAGAAATTTCTCTTCCCTTAAATACGCTTGCAGTTCCTTTATATATAAAGCTAAATCCAATACAAGGGACGCTTGCTTTAATCGCAAGCTGAGAGATAAAGTGGTTTTTTTACGTGTAGCTTTTTTTTTTTTTTTGCTTCCACGCTTGGTGAGGAAGTTGAGCAGTGTGAGTGGTTTGCCTGTGTTGCTGCATAAACCTCACCTTGTTTTAATTGAAATGAAAGGGGTAATACTTTCCATCATAATCCTGAGTAATGCCACCATTTTAAAAGGGCTACTACCTGCCTACGTCTAGTACTGGTTTCAACACAGATTTGCGCTGCTGGGATACAATGCCCTTTGCTTCTTCTCCCTCCAGAAGAAGAAATAAAGAAATTCAAAAGTAGTTTAACAGCTCCATTAGTTTTCCCCATTAGAGTACCTGGGCACAGCAGTGTCTTAGATAATTGTTTTCCTTAAAAGCAAACATCACTCTCTGCTCTTGAGAAAGAGAATATCCAAGGAAACAGACCTCTGTCTGTCTCATCTGTACATGGTAGGAAATTATTTTAAATTTGCCTTCTTATATTGTCTCTACTATGCACTCCCAATTTACCGTTGAGAGACTCAGGGTCAATGAGAATGTTGTCTACATAGTATAGATGGGGCATTAGCATGCTTTTCTGCATTAACACTAATCATACTGTCTTCTTGTGCTAAAGTTAATGAGTCATTGTGGGATACTTTGAGGGAATTGGTTACAAGTGTATAGCTCATCCCCTTTTGCAAATGTCCATTTATTTCTTGATTTCTTATGCAAAGGCTGGTTAAAAACATGCAGAGGGGTTCCATTCAAAGCTCTATCTGTGTTTTTGGCACTTAGGTCGATTTTAATGCTTTGCTTACTGAGGTATCTATGGGTTCACACTCAGCACAGTCCTTATCAGATTTCTGGGCTGGCCACATCAGCAAATTGGTGGTTGACCTTGTTTCCTCATTGTTCTGGTCTGTATCGCCACTGTAGTTCTCTTTTGGTTTTGTGAGGTGAAAGTACAGGGTCGGGTTGAATGGGTCAATGACTGCCTTCTTAGAGAGAGGGGAAGAGAAACTGTATATAATTTATTTGAAAGATGCTTATTTGGGTTTGTAGCAGATTAGAGGTGAAAGGAGATGGCATTAATTAAACTTCTCTTTGACAGCTGAAACCATAGAAATGAGGTTGGGGTTATGCAAAGTAATAATGACCTCATTGTATGGTCTTCGTAACTGGAGGCTTTTGAAAGAAGAGACAAAATAAGCAAATAGATAACTTGGCTTCACATATTATTATAACAAGTAATCACTCATGTTACTATCTTCTATGAAATGCGTATCTAACAAAACACATACTGTTTAAGTTACTTTTGAAATATTGGTATTAAAATACATGGCTTAAACAAATAATACTTCGGCATTTTAAAATGACAGTTAATGATTCTTTTCATGGAGCATTAGGCTCGAGTGTTGATTTGAAAAGGAAAACGTTTTCATTCCACTTATATGCACTTGTAGCTATTTATTTGAAAGGTTACATTTGAATAAGTGAGACTTGTTATGACTGCAAACTGAAAGTTGAAATGAGTTTATATAAACAAATGTCTTGTATCATAAAGTAACAACCACTCTACACATGGTATCTCCATTCTTATGTCAGGAAAGTGAAGTCAGAGTACTTCATTAGAGGTCTGGCCCTTAATATTAGATTATTATGCCTTTAACGATCTAAATCAAATTCTTGTTACTATAGCATGGGAAATAGCTTTGGGTTGCAGCTATGTAAGGACCATATTGTCACTGAATGCTTCTTCATTACCCTCCATAGTAGACTTAAGACATAACTACAACTTAAGCCTACAAAATGGCAAAAAGCCTCTAATCTATTACACCTTTCTTGTGACATACCTTAAAGTATATAATAGTAAAATCACACAACAATTAAATGTTGAACTACAGCCACAGGAAGGAGAACTGTATTAATTTTACTTTTCCTTGCAGTTTCTCCTTATGATAAGAGAGGTATAATGTTTTGTTATATTTAATCTTAACACTATGACTTTAAGGTTGGTAATGAAGATGCATCTTCATTTCTGTTACCATGGATGTACTTGATGAAATAGTAATTATTAGAAAATGCAATGAATTGCTGTCAAAACTGTTACTTCATAAAAAGTGAATGTGGAATAATGAGTCAACAATTGAGTTGCACTGAGAAGAGTTTAAAAAATTTGCTTAAGGTGTTTGAAGTGTTATAACAATTGCCTAAAGAAAATTTTAAAGTTGTTGTTGTTCCACATCACTAAATGAGATCTGAGGAAGAGTAAGGAATAGGGAAAAAAATAAAGGGGCAAGAGGGAAGATAAGAGGAAAAAAGCAAAAGAGAAAGGAAGAAAGGGAAAGTGAAATACAAGGTTTTATATAAGTAGTCATAATTCAACTTACAACACTTCCAGATTAGAACTGGCTTGATAGAGTTTTTCATATTCATTGCAAGTCATGTTACTAATATTAGACTAGTGAAGAGTGAAATATATTTAAGTAATTCTTAATTCATCAGCATGTTTGAACTTACTGTTAATACTATAAACTGTTTTAAATGTTGAATTATTAATTTTAATGATTATCCTAACTAATGCAAAAATAGTTTATTTCTCTATCAAGTCAAATAGAAATGCTTAAATGGATAGTTATTGTTTGAATACTTCTTTTTTGATAAATATTCTCATACATATTCACTGTCAAGTTATAAAATTCTTGACTTGGTAAGAATACTTGTGGTAATGAGAATGAGTTATTTCTCAATCAAACAATGTTTTACCAGTAAAACTTAAAATACACTTATTAAAATCAAAATCTTCTGTTACATCAATATATTGCTATTCTCTAATGGAAATAAAGTTACAGAATTTTCCATAGAATACATATTTTGGAGCCTCAAGTTGGGCAAATTTGTTCAAGTCTTTGGAAAGATGATTAATCTGACTGAATATTCTTATTCTGTCAGATTAGGAATGGATTTCATTCCATGTCAGTTAAAGGATTTACTGAAATTGAATTACTTTTAAAAAAAAAACATCGTTTTTCCTTTTACAGGCCTCAATCTAAATTCAAAACATATCACTTAATGGGAATTAGTAATTTCTCAACAAAATATAACTTCTCCAAAAAGGGTTTACAAGACTTAAATACTATAAACACTTGCTATTATATCATTTTATCACTCTTAACCTTTGAGTAAATAAGATGGATATAACCTTTCTTTCTTTAAATGTTAATGGTTTAAACAACACAAGAAAAAGGTTTAATTTACTAAAATATTTGAAATTAAATAAAGCACAAGTAGTTTTTTACAATAAAATCACTTTAAAGCAAATAGGTAGGTGATAGCTTTATTTGGAATCCAAATAAATACTTAAAATTATCCAATTCTTCATACACTAAAAAAACTAGAGGAGTCTTAACATTATGGAAAAAATACTATCTCCCCCAAATCATTTACAATTATGAAGATAAAGAGGGTCTTCTATCAATTATAATAATATAATTTAGTAACTGAATTTTGACATTAGTGAATGCCTATTGTTTTCCTGGAATTGGAGTTAAAACAATAAAAAAGTATTTAGAACTTATCATTAAAAACATTAAGTGTAGTTTGATTCTAGGAGGAGACTTTAACTGTTTACTAAGTGATTCAGAAACCTCTAATAAAAGATCTTTTCATACTATCTCTATAGGAAAATATTTTAAAAATGGACAGATAATTTACAGTTATATGATTTATTTTATCTCTAAAATGATAATTCACTATAATTTTCTCACTGTGACTTTAGACATAAGACCCAGACTAGAATTGATAAAATTTTTATATCTCAAGAGCTAAAAACAAAAATATTATACTTTACAATAACCCCGTGTCCTATATCTGATCACAATGCACTCATTTTTCATCTTCAAATGGATTTTAAGAAACTGTCATTCACTAAAAGAATTACAGCTTATATTGCTAAATTAAAGCAGTTTAAACCTTGGCTAGACTCAGAAATATTTTTTTTTCTAGACACTAACCTATCTAGTAAGGTAAATGTAGTAATCCTATGGGATTCCTTAAAAGCCTATCTATAAGGCAAAATTATTACATGGTTTAATAATAAAACAAAAAAGTTGGAGTCTAAACTATCTAACATACAAAAACAAATTGTATTAATAAACAATGATAATACAAACATTTTATCGAATAAGAAACAATAAATTGACTCTTTAAATAAAAAAATATAATGGCATTTTAATTCACAAAACTAATTTAGCCCTAGAAAAATTAAAATTAAACTCTTATTCTGTTTCTCCAAAGTATATGTGCAATCTAACATTGAGAGTAAAAAGACACTCCATTGAACATATTATAAGTGTAGCTTATGAAGGTAGGAATAATAAAAAAGTTTCTGACATAAGCGAAATTCTAGATGCCTTCAAATATCACTTCTCAGAACAATATAAAAACAAAGATCTTCAACAGAGTATTTCAGATCATGATCTAGACCTTTCTAAATTAAAAAACTTACCAGAAAACTTAATTTATCTAATTTAAAAATGAATGTCCCTAAAGGAAATTAATGAAAAGATTAAAGAAAGCAAAAATAACAAATCACCAGGCATAGATGGTATTACTAATGAAATATATAAGCTTTTACCATCCTCAGCTTTATCAGTTTTACATAAGGCTTTAAATGAATCATACTTACAAAGCACAATTCCACCTTCATGGAGATAGTCATTAATTACTCCTATACTAAAAGAAAATTAAGATTCCATGTATGTAGTTCATATAGACCGATCTCTTTGATTAATAATGATTATAACATTTTAATGTCCATTTTAGTTAATAGATTCAAGAAATCGCTAACACACCTCACCACTGAAGATCAAACAGGATTTATTTATAACAGGCATACTCAAGATAACATTCAAAGAATTCTGACCATCACAGACATATTAAATAGGGATAATCAAGAAGCTCTTATAATCACCCTTGAAATTGAGAAGGCCTTTGACTCCTTGAACTGGAATTTTCTTTTTAAAATTCTTGAATCATATAAATTCCCTACCCAATTTATTAATTTTATAAAAATATTTATAACAGTAATTTAGCCTATGTAAAATCAGGACCAGTTACATCTGAATCTATTGAAATTACTAGGGATACCAAACAAGGCTGTCCAATGTATCCAGCCTTATTTGCATTAGCAGTAGAACCTTTTTCCTTGGAAATTCATTCTAACCCCAAAATTAAAGGCTTTAATATATATAATCAATTTGAATCTAAAATAATGCTATTTGCAGATGATATCGTACTTACTTTAAGAATTAGAATTACTAGTTAAAAAATATGATGATATTTCAGGGTTTAAAATCAGTACTTCTAAATCCAATCACATATTGTTAAATAAAAAAATGATAACACAAAATCTACTAAGAGTCCAATAGCTGGGAAACAGGTATCTTCTTTAAAATATTTAGGGATTGTACTGTGTGATAATATAGAATTAACTTTAAATGCCAATTATAACAAAATAGTGAACATAGTAAAAAACTCTTAAAGTGAAATGGAACAAATTACATTTAAATTTTGAAGATAGGTTACAGCTAATTAAAATGATTTTGTTACCAAAATAAATTACATTGCTTTATCTATTCCTATATTACCAAGTAAAAAATAATTTAAGAGAAACAAATAGAATTATTTTAAAACTCTTATGGTACCCAAAGAAAAATAGAATAGCTTTTTGAAATCATATTAGACCATGGGAACTGGCAGGACAAAATTTTCCTGACTTGGAATCCTACATTAAAGTTTTTAATCTCAGAACAATATTAAATTGGATTGATCCAAAATTTTCTTCAGCATGGAAATCCCTACCTGCAACCATTATCCTAAATGAAAATAAATTAATAAAAGATTTACAACTAAATGATCTGAGCAATAAATTTTTGTATGCACTTTGTGTCAATCTACAATATAATGTTATTAAACCCACAAATCTAAATTATATAAATTACACTTACAATACTTTTAGATGTTTTGTTAACAACAATATTGATATTAAACTATGGATGCAATTACTATACCCCTTTAAAATTAAAACCTTTTCAATAATATCAATGCAGATATTCTTAGTAACTGGGAAGCAAAGAAATTTACATGCTGGTATCATTGTATAATGAACTTAGTTACTCTTGAAGCAAAAAATGTAATTGAAACTCTTAATTTATCAGAATCAGATTGGTTAGCACTTAACAAAATACTTCCATTTACTCAAGATCTATGCAGAACAATAAACAACTCTCTTTTTACATCTGCACCTAAATTTATAATTCTTATACATGAAATGCTACATGGAGAATTTAGGTGGAAAAGTTTAATCTCAAAACTCTATAAAGTCATAATGAACTACAAAACTATTCCTAATTAGAAATTTTGAGACTTTATTACCAGGGATTATATATTATCCTTAACCTCTGAAAATAAAACTAATCTCCTGCATTCCATTAAATTAACTTCTAAGTTACAGGTATGGAGATTTTTTTCCTGTAAATTTTTGAAAAGAGCATTCTGCACTCCTAATAGAATTGCTAAATTTAATCTTTCTAAGGAGGTAACATGTTGGAGATGCTCTTTAAAATGTAAGGCTGATTGGTGTCATATGTTTTATAAATGTTCTCTCATTAAAAAATTTTTGGAAGACATTGGAAATTTCCTTCAAGCTATCTTTAATGATTCCTTTATATTATCAGAATCTTTAATTTTCTTTGAATATAAATGATTCTATTACAATAAATAACAAAAATAAATATCTTATTTGGACAATTTTGGCAGTAGCCAAACAATGCATCACAAGAAGATGGATATCACCCTCCATTCCAACTGTTGAAGACTTCATGACTCTAATGGATGAAGTAGCATCAATGGAAATTAAAGTAAAAGAACTAAGAATTTCTCCTAGAAAATTGACTAATAATCCTTGGAAGAAGGTTTTCTCCCTTATTAAGACAATGAACCCAGATACGACTCCATCTAATTAATCCATCTAGAAGCAAGAACTATTGAATATTGTGTAACCCCTTTTATTTGTTTATATTATTTTCTATTCCCATTTTTTGTTTGAGGCCTCTGTAAATTTTGTACATAGTTTATGATTATTTGTCATTTAAATTGTAAATTATTCTGTTTTCTAAATTGTTATTGGAAAATCAAATACAAAATGTGAGTAAAAAAACTCTTTCTCCTTAGCAAAAAAATGAATTCTCTTCTCCCTACCCTAAGAACAATGCAGAGCATGGAAAACTTTAAAACTCAACTTCATCCCCACTTCTCCTCTACCTAGAAATGTCATTGCATTCTTCCAACATAGCTCATCCCTTCCAGTCCTCTATAACTAAGCTTCATCTCATCTACCTTATACTAACTTTCTTCAACCTAACAGAAACAAATAATAATATTCCAATAATCTACCTATTCTAAATTGCTACCTTTAAATCTTAAATGTCTACTTATTCCATTAGCTTTATAAATATGGCTTCAAAATTAATAATGTCAAATTACATTAACTGTCCTTGAAGAATATTTATAAGTTTGGAGCTTTTCTCCCCGGGCCTCCTCTGAAAATGGGCTCCTTGGGCCCAGTGGACTTCCCCGGTCACCAAACTGGAAATAAATAAATAAATACATTCTAGTTTAAGGACTTACCTTGCAAATGCAGCAGTTGGCACACCTTTAGTTCAGGGCTAACTCTGATACAAACAGTACATAGCCAATGCATGGGGAGGTAAAGGTTGTGTGAGATGCATGGCATCAATTGTACTATGTGTATGTGAGTAGGAGAAAGGTATTAGGTCCCTAGGTTGTCAGTGAATGTGCTATGCATTGTCTCTTAGCCAAAGCAAGGGAATACTAAGCATGCCTACACCTGCCAACAGGGACAGCAGCTGGGGGTTCCTCTTCTGAGTCCTCCTCTGACTGTGATGATCTAGGCATTGGTAGGGTATGTGTGTCCCTTGCCTTTGCTGATCCTGCTGCAGCTGTTTCTGCAGGATCAGATTGTGGAGCATAGCACATACTGTGAATATTTGTGTACATGTGAGTGGATTATAATGCAGGGCTCCACCAGATATATCTAGGCACTGGAACTATGTACCCCATTATGGCATTCTTCTGTAGGTGTCTGTGCACGTCTGATGGGTGTCATCAGCCATGGTTCCAGGGCATAGCCAGCATCTCCCAGTAAATTGGCCCTGTGGGATTTCCCCCCTAGCAAACATCTGTCACAGCTGTGATGTATGCCAGATATGGGAGTCATGATAACTGCCAGGGTTGCCAGCACACACATTGAAGATAATTCCCTCTGCATTACACACAACTTGGCAGTTGATGGAGTGGTATCCCTTGTGGATAATGTAGATTCTACCCCACTCACCACGTGGTGCCTTGATGTATACATGAGTGCAAATTATGACACCCACTACTTCAGGGTATTATGCTACCCTGTAAAACAGTTCCATATCGCTGGCCCTCTCTTCAGAGTTATGGGGAAAAATATGTATTCACTGACATGTATGAGCAGAAATTGGTGGAGGATCCTGGAGACTGATGCCTGTGATATATGCATCATGTCCCCAGTTAGTCTTTGAAAGCTACCAGTAGCTAATATTCTAAGGGCTACACATATCTTAGTTTCCACTGGGATGGGTTCCCCTCGGTTGGCTCTGGATGTGAGTCGAGGGCAGCAGAGCTCATATAGTTCCTGTAATGTGTCCCTGTCCACCCTGGAACATTGCCCTGGGCCTGAACACTCTTCTCTTTCTCAACTTAAGTCTATAGTCAGCAGCACCAGCAGCATTGCATTCAGCCTCTAGCACAAGCAGATGCAGAATAGCTACAGCAGCCCCTAGCATTTTGTCAGTTAAAATTTCCTTGTCACTACTCCAGTGATGTTGAAGGATAAAGGAAAAACCAGGATGTAGGCTACATGGCTACATTATACATTGTTGACTAGCTTCATTGTATTGGATTGGGTGATTAGCATGCAATCCACCTGTTTATGCTATAACTTGCATCTGTTAAACACACCTATTACTTGCTCATATGTGCTGTATGCGCACCTTCACTCACCTCCATGCACATTTGCATTAATAAGGTAAGCATAGACAAAAACTGATATTTCCTCCATTCTCAGGATGTTGCACAAATATGGACCATACAAAGTGAAGGAAAAGTTGTGTACCCTGTAGATGAACTCAGGACCATCTATATTCTAGCCCTAACACATACATGTGCTGCCACAGGAACAGTTACATAACACAGAGAAACCTGCCATGCATTCCTTTGCTTCTTATGGCTGAGCTAAGTGTCACATTGTGCGCATTGTGCAAACAATGGCAAAAGTAAAAAAAATAAATAAAGTAAACCAGACAGAGACCATATATTTTAACAAACGAATAATAAGGATGACACAGAACTTAGGACTTGCCCAATTCTTGCATGCACTTTCACCCTTCACAGCCCTACATTTTCACCTCTGCAAGTGTAACTTGACACCCCTCCTCAGATGTCAGCATTCACTGTTGCCATGCATTCAACACAAACACTGTGGAAGTGCCAACACAAAGTGAACATCCCTACATGGTTACTCTTTCTTGAGATTCAACAATTCTAATGAGTTTTGACTTCATTTTCATCTTCAACATGCTGACAGTTTGGAATCTACATGGTTAGTAACTGTGTAGACAGGGAAACTGCACAGGAGCCCAGTGCTATAACAGAGGAATACTGTAATCCATCAGCTACATCTTGTATATGCATACATTACAGTATAATACTCTGTTTCATGGAGGTTTATACATTTTAGCAGCCTGCATTACTTACAAGTATATTCTTCATTTGGGAGTGAGGGAACGAAGCTGCATTTATGTCATGGCACCTAAAATTACATTATTACGATTGTTACACTGATTTCCTAGCATCAGTCCTGTGTAATTAGGTCAGAATATGTGTAGTGTCACAAGTCAATGGCAGTTCTGTACAAATGTCAGAGCTTTTACTTGCTCTTGTTTCTGTATAGACTCCTTTCCATGGTTCTTTTTGGAAAGTTTTGGAATACACAGCCAATATGAACATGGAGTTTACAGGGCTGCTTTAGAGGTTCTTGAATCACTCCACCATGTCGATTTGTTTCATTAACATAAAATTCAGCTACTTATGCTATAATTTGAATGCCACAAATGTTTCCGTATTTGCTTGTAAGTGCATGCTGCTGTGCATTGCTATGCAGAGTTTACTGAATCTAAAACTTTTCATGCCCACACAGTAAAAATTAGTGTGTAAGCTTTATTGAATCCCCCTGATAATCTATACAATGAAACAAAAACTTTTTTAAACTGACTGCATTTCATAGAATGCTTTCCTATAGCATTATCAAGGTTTTTGATTTTAAATGATAGGCATATACCCATTTCTTTAATTCCCTTTTAGTTTTTCCTATAAAAATGCTTCACAGGATAAACATTCTGCTAAACAAACAACATATTTAGATGTGCAAGTAAAGAATCCAGGGGTACTAAATGTTGTGTCTGTTTCCTTATTAATAAAATATGGAGTTTCTGATATATATATATATATATATATATACACATAGAGCAATTTTGACATTTAAAAGTATCTATTTTGTTGCCATCAGTCACTACATTTTCCTTTTCTAAAATATTCTTAATGTTACACACTTTTTTCTTAATGAATAATGCTTTTAAATCTGTAACTTTATTTATTTCTTTATTGGCACTAAATATTTTCCAATTGTTTTGAATATGACCTTCTTAATGGCCTCACTGTCTAAAGAGTGTACTAATGGCATCAATACTAGCCAATGTTTATTGCCAATATCATTCACTTTTTTCTCTCCTTTACCAACCTCTTCTTTGATTTTACTTATAATTGGGCTCGGGTATCTTCTATACAAAAATCTGCTGTGTAATGCTACAGAAAAACTGTCCAACTGTTCTAAATCTGTTGTTAGATGTTTTAGCCTAACAAACTGCCCCTTGATAATACTGTATTTCAAATACGTTGGATGCAGACTACTATAATGTAAAATGGCATACCTGGAAATATAATAAATAATAATGGCTACTGCAGTACCCATCTCCGTTCCTGATACTTGATGGTATACTTGCTTGCTAAAAGTGAAGATATTATATATATTATTATATAGGAATGGCCCAACAAGAAGAAGCAGAACTGTCAAACAGCAGTAATTTAAATAAAAATGCTTCTGGTCATCTAAATGACTACAGTATATTGGCAGAATGCTCTTTGGTCATGAATTTATCTAAATACGAACTCTCTAATGCAGAAATATCATTGCTGTCTCATGGAATTAAATTTGCACCTGCTGGGACTGATGATTTGTAAATGCAATTAAGCTTATTTTCAAGGAATTTAAACTTGAAAAACATTTTTAAGGATAGCAATAATTCTACAAATGGCCAGCTTAAAAGAAGTAGTACATTTATTCCTATTAGTGATCCTGTTATCAATGTGTTTAACAGCATTTATGAGAAACAAATTTGTGAATCTTATAGTAAAGGAATATTTAAGAAATTATATAACTTAACTGCTGATTAACTTAATACACTAAAATCTCTGCAAAATAATGATGAAATAATTATAAAAGAAGCAGATAAGGGGGTGTCATTGTATTAATGGATGCATTTGATTACTTGCAAACTATGAATGAACTCCTATCACATGTACAAACCTTTAAATGAATTGATAATAAGGAAATAGAAGATATGATAATTAGAATAAATATGTCTATTTATGATTTGCAAGTAATGGATGACATAGATATTGATACCTTCTACTTTTTAAGTGTACCATGCCCAACCATTCCTGTGGTATATGGCATCCCCAAAATACATAAATCCCTCTTGAAGCCTCCAATGAGACCTATAGTCTCAGGGAGGGGGTGGATAATGGAGCATTTATCTGTCTACCAACAGGATGTACTAAAGGGATTTTTTAAGCATGTACCTAGTTACATAAAGGATATTGGTGATTGTTGACCCAGTTACATGGTTGGTATACCAATAGTGCCCATGGCCATTTACTTTTGGTAACTTTAGATATTAAGTCCCTTTTTACGGTCATTCCTAATAGTTATGGAATTGACTGTATAAGGGAAACTTTACAGGAATATGGTTGTTTTTCTGCCAGATGTATTGAGACCCTTTGTGAGCTCTTAGAACTGGTTTTGGAGAATAATATCTTCACTTTTAACAAACAAGTATACCATCAAGTATCAGGAATGGTGATGGGTACTGCAGTAGCCAACACTTATGTTAATTTAACCTTGAGCAAATGGGAACAGATAAATGTATATGGTGAAGCTAATGTATACGCTTCAAATATTCTATTCTACAAATGTTTTGTGGACGATATTTTTTGGTTTGGCATGGGAATGGTGTAGATTTGCAAAACTTTTTTAGTTATTTGAATAATACAGTTGAGTTTCTAAAGTTTGAAATTACTTTTTCCGATGTTTCTCTAAATTTTCTAGATGTTGGGTTGCAAATAACAGACTTTGGACTACAAACATGTATATATAAAAAGGAAGTACAAGTGAATAAATACTTGTATAAAAACAGTATGCATGCCAAAAGAACTTTTAAAGGTATTGTTAAGATCCAACACTTGTGGGCCAGTAGACTGAATACAAAAGTAGATGTATGTGAGATACAGATGCAGGAAATGACAAAAAAATTCTTGGAAAGGGGCTATAATGTGAATGAATTAGAAATAGCAAAAAATAATACAATGCAGTTAAGAAACTCAAGGGCTAGACCCTATTTTTCTACTTAAGAAAACACCCATTCTAGTGGTAAAACTTTGGCTTCTCTTCAGCCCATGAGATATTTGATGACTTTTAGTAGTGCCAGTGAATCAGTAGAGCATATTATTAGAACTAACTGGGACATCTTGAAGGCCATACCTGGCCATGAGAAGTGGTTCCCAGAAAAACCTTTATTCACTTATTGTAACTGTGACAATTTAAAAAAGCTCTTATGTTATAAGGATTTTTCCATTAATAATAGGTCTATTCCTGTATTTAACAAAAAAGGGAACTTTTCCCTGCCGCAATTGTTCATGCTGCTCTAGTATTAATCAATCAACAGAATTTGTACATTCTATTAGTGGTAGGAAGTATACTTTTTATTGTACTGCTACATGCACTACATCCTCCATTATATATCTGGCTACCTGCAAAAAGTACATAAGCTTCTATGTTGGAAAATCGATGAGAAGACTAAGGGATAGGATCATAGAGCACAGGCTGGATATACGTAGGAAGATTCTTGCCAATTCACTGGCCCAACACATTGAGGAAAATGATGATACACATCAATTTTGATTCAGGGTTTTGCACATTATACACTCAAATGTGAGACGTGGTGATATAGTTAATAGTGTGGATAAAAAAAGGAATATGAGTGGATTGTTCACCTAGAGGTGGAGAAATACCTAGGTCTCAACAAACAGGTTACATTAAAACTGATTCTAAAGGCTAAACAACAAAAAGTGAGAATGAAATAAATTTGTAACGAGGTCATAACATTAAATTATTTTTATTTCTTAAATATGCATATATATGTTTTATGGATGACTATACTTTTAAGGAAATTAACTGATGTTTCTTGATAGGTTGACTGTGATATGTGATGTAATTAACTTGTATTTAAAAATGCTGAATTTTATTAAATTTGTTTGTAAGACACTGAAGAAGGATATTTTATCCGAAAGCTTTGTTTTTTATTAAAGCACCTGATGTTGTGGAGTTTTGCATTTTTCTTTTGCTTCAAGCTGATTTGTTTCATATTCCTCCATTTCACCACTTTATTCATCTCATTTTAAAATTTGCCCTTACAAGCCTAGACAAGAGTTTATCCCCAAAATGAAACCTCAGTCAGCACCTGTCATCCCTGTCAATGAGGGACACAAGTGAAACCCCTGGGACGAATTTGTGGTTTCCTATCCACTCATCAAGGTTGCGCTTTAAGAGGGTCGGCGAGGTGCTCTTTACCTCAAAGTCTGCTTTCAGAGACTTGAAAAGTTCATTGATTTACTTGTTTAGACTAAGATGAACTTCTCTTCTATTGTCCACATTCCCTCTTACTTCTCACCAGGATTTTCTTTCTTTTTTTTTTTGTACAACCTATTAATATCAGGGGTCCACCAAGGTGGCTTGGATTTATGGTTTGACCTGGGTTTATTTTGGTCTGATACTGCCATTTCTATGCAGTTGCTTATATGGTCATACAGGGCTTTTGTGTATGCCTCTGTGTTTTCTGGATTTTGGGGAGCTTGAAAACTAGCTATGCCATCCCTTAATAGGGGGTAATTTACCTTACAGAAGTTCTTAAAAGTTTTGGAGTTAGGTGGGGGAACTAGTTTTACCTTTAGTTCAAGGGAGACCACTTTGTGATCTGATCTTACCAGTGAGAACATCACACTAGGGGGTGTAGCTTTCTCCCATATTTGTGAGTCCCAGATCCAGGATATTTTCCCCTAGTGCGCGTGCACACTTGAATTTACAAACTCAAGATATCTTTGGGCCTGCATGTTAGTGGTCATGTATACATCCCAATTAATGGAGGGGTAGTTAAAATCACCCATGAGTATGGTATTGCGATGGATGGTGAATGATTCTAGTAACTTCAGGTATGCTGTATGGGTTTCCTGGTTCATGGTGGGAGACCTGTTGCTAGCAAAAATAAAAAATTTTCTCATGGTTAGTTGGTCATGGAGTAGCTCAAGTATGTAATTTTGTTTGACCTGCCTTCGGTGTGCTTATCCTTTATGTAGCTAGATATACCTCCACCTTTTGCTCTTTCATGTTCAGTGGGTAGTCAGAACATATGAAAGGCAGCATAGTCATGCACTGTTGGAGTGCTTTCCATGGCTTTGAACCATGTTTCAGTAACTGCACAAACATCAGCATTCTACAGGGTGAGTAGAGCTTCTAAGGACTCCAGTTTTGTGTCAAGACTCTTAGCATTGAGCAGTAAGACCTATATCTTGTTCAGAGTAGCTTTTGTTATTCTGTAAGGTTTGCCTGTTTGGCACTGCCTAAAGAAGGCACCATAGAGGTTGATGATGTTTCGGCTAAAATCCAAAAGCCTAGATCTGACAGGTAAAGCTCACTCCTGACAATTTGTGTGGCCTGTCAATCACGTCCTCCCAGGCTGACAAATATTGGACCCCTTTGAAATGACACCAGTGGATAAACCAATTGTGAAAGTTGATCATTTTCCACTGGTATTGTGGCATAATCCTTATATATGGTAGAATGCTGCTCAGTGCTAGGCTCATACCTGCCTGTGACACATATTCTGAGAGCACAATCATGTCTCTCATCATATAGATTAGGTACATCTCAGGTCATTCATGCCCACATGGACTATGAGTCATACTGGTACTTAGGGGCAAGTGGCCTAAGTGCTTGCATGATCTGGTGGATCCCGGCCCATGACAGACAACTAGCTGTAACATTCTCCTTATCCCGCCTGGTAAGAGGGACATCAATGTGTGCCTCAATGCAGTTTCCTATGACCAGAATATTTTGTTGTGAAGTATTTTGCAACATGGGCTTGGTAGTTGAGACAAAATGAGATGTGGCTTTATGTGTTGTAATGGGAACTGTCTTGTTTGTGTGCATATGGAGTTTCTGAGGACTGCACCTGAGAACCCTTTGAGGTTAGTGTTGATACATGTGAGCACCTCTGCATATGTGGGTCTATATTTCTAGTCCATTGTAGGTACAGTGAGTGTTATGTATGAACCACTGACAACCTGCTTGTTGCTTTTGTGTCTGTATGTGAGAGTCTAGCCAGTGTCAATGTGTAGCTACATCTTTCACATACTGTATTTGTCTGTACGAGAATTCACTGGTGGTCAGTGTACATAAAGCAATTGCTACATTGCCTCAGGATGCCCATGTCCACCAAGCTGGATGGAGAGATAGCAGTAAAGTGCCCATCCATGGTTGCACATCTTAATGGTTACTTCCAAAGGACAGGAGTGGAGGGTGCTTGTAACCAGATGAGGAAAGGGTGCTTACGTGGTGTAATCTGCAGCTAACTTAACCAGTGATGCAAGCCCAGCTACCAAACCAGATGCCTCTGAGCACAGTACCCCTGAGTGCTATAATAAGGTAAGGTAGACCTAAATAGTCCTAACTAAATGTGTTAATGCTGCTCACCACACAAACTATTTGCCCAATGAGTAACACGGAACCGAAGTGAAATTTTGAGGCATTTTTATAGGGAAATTTCAACTTCTGATGATTGCATATTTACAAGGCACCAGTACTTTCAGTGCATGAAGAGCAGCTTTGCACAAATACTAGGCTTATATATGATTAGAAAAAAAGCATTTTACACTAACTATGCCCTGAGGTAAATCAGGTAAGCACACAATGGACTTTTCACCACAAATTCCCAGCTGCTACAAGAATTTGTCCCTCTTAATGTAAACAGACTGGTATGGACCCCAAGTGTTAAGGAACCACAAACAGATGCCTAATACTAACAAACACTAGATACAGTATTTTAAATGCAGAACAGGAGCCCTTACATTAGTTAAAAAATGCAACTTTAAACTTTGAAGTGCAAAAAAGCAATAAGTAGCACAATAAACGTTCACAGTATAATGAAAATAAGCAATGCGAGTGCAAAATGATACTTAATTACATTTTTCTTGCCAAGGATGGCTTCAGATCTTAGTACAATTTCTCAAAGTCTCTGGCATCATCACTAAAGGATAAGCAGCTCTAGATAAATGAGCCAAGACTTGTGCAAATGTGAGGTGTATATATGATCAGAAAAAAGCATGTTTACACCAAATATGCCCTAAGGATAATCAGGTAGGTACACAATAAGCTTTCCATCGGTAATTCCCAAATCATATAGGAGAAATCAGCCTCTTCTGCTACAGGAGTGCAGACTTTGACCATCTTCATGTAAAATGTCTGGCATGGAGCCCAAGTGTTAAGGAACCACAAATAGATGCCTATACTAACTAAGAAACACTAGCTACAATGTATTTTAGTGTAGAACTACAGCTTTTAGAGCAGTTTGAAAAAGCAACTTTAAACTCTAAAGACTTGCAAAAAATAATAAATAGTACAGTAAACTTTCACAGTATCATGAAAATAAGCTATATGGTCTCTCCTTAAAATGTGTTTACTCAATCACTTAGTTGTCCTCAAAGCTGAAGGACCACTGTATTATGTAAATGGCCAATGCACAACCAAGTACTAAAAGTTTTTCAAACCAAATTATTACTATTTCTTATAGCAAAGGTACTTATTGCTTTTTTGGAATTTATCTGGTGTTAGGTGTGATATCTAAATGGATGCTTTCCTTTGCTATAACCAAACTTAATTAAGCCAAGAGCAGTCTGTGCTCTTTTACTGACAATCACTATCACTTTAAAGGACAAAAACAAGACATGAAAAGACACTCCTTACCATCTGTAGCTTTATTTTTCTGACTACTGTCCTTATATTTATTAATAAATTGAGTGAAATGTCATTCAAATTATTATGAATCTCATGCATGATCCCATTTACACTATGTAACTGCACTTATACGACTGTTACAATGCAGCCTAACTGCTGCGTAAAAATTAAATACTTTGCACTTGAGAGCCCTAATAAAATTGCAAGTATTTTTTTCTATTTCATGTTGCTCAATATTTTTAGCAAGTAATTCAGATCTGCCAAAAAACAATCAAAGAGTATGAGTGTCACAGTCTTCCTTAACAAAGCAGTAATTTATAATAACTTTGTCTAGCATAATCAATTATTTAAACTTCAGTATTAATGTGCCAACCAGCATTTAGAGAATATATATATATATATATATATATATATATATATATATATATATATATATATATATATATATATATATACACACACACAAAATGTTATACTAGAATCCATATCTTTAACATAATACAAAGAGACAGAAAGGGATCTTTTACAAATAACATCTGTGTTTCAGTTTTTACAGGCCATGATATTGAAGGTGTTATGATTGTTAATTCAATGGTACATTATAATCTGTACAGCCTTCATGGTATACATAACATTCTGATCGAAATGGTATCCTCTTTCAAAGTCGCTACTAAAATTTAGTATTGTCTTACTTCTAATCATTTAATGACAAAATATAACAGAAATTACAAAATACAACAAATAAGGTAGTTGTCTCTTATTTAAAAGGAATACTTATTTCAGTTCATATCCCCTTACTGTGCTTGATGATATTGTCTTCATCTCATCCTGGTTTAACCTTCCCAGATTCCTGTATTACAACCTTTCTACTAACTAGATCTTCCTATTAATTATCCCACATAATCATAAATAAATAGTATAATTTTGGTGCTTCCCTGTAGCTTCTTCTTTTACCCTCATTCAGTGTGCAAGCAAATACATGCAGTTTACATACTGCTTTGTCAAGACAAAACTCAGACAATGATTATGAGAGCATTACAGGGCTATATATATATATATATATATATATATATATATATATATATATATGTCTGTGTGTGTGTGTGTGTGTGTGTGTGTGTGTGTGTGTGTGTGTGTGTGTGTTTATAGATTCATAGGTAGTTACTAGGCTTGCAGTCCAGGGAACCATCAAGGAGCTTAGGCCAAACTCCCAGTTACACCAAAGTATTGTCTGGTCAAGTGACTTGCTCAAGGTCACACTGTCATGGAATGGCATGGAACTTCCTGAATGTATGGTAGAAAGGAGTTTAAATATAGTTGAGTGCCATTCTTTAAGGGGTTTGAATGAACTGTTGGAACATCATGATAATCCACTTCTTAGATATTCTAACCCTAATTATATGATTAACAGTGGAAATGAGAACTTTGACATAAATGCATTTAGAATGGCAATGAATGGCTTGGCGGATGAGTTGTTGAAACTTAAGAGATATTATACTCAGAGGTGGCATTTTGAGGCTAATCTGAAATTTAAAATCATACCCCAAGGACTAATAGTTTTAAATATGCCCAGTTATGGGGAACATCATCCAGAGTTGCTGAAACAATGGTAACAGGTTAATTTGAGCACTGGTTTTAACTATTTGAGACTCTTGAATATTTTTTTAAGACAGAGGAGGACAAATTGTGTACTAATATTAGGACATGGCAAGAAAACTTGTATGAAACATTTCCAGAGCATATGTTGGATGGTAAATTATTGGAACTCACTGATACAGTGAGGTTATATGAAAAGAAACTACTACCCAGCAAAATGAAGAAGACAGAGTGAGATTTGGAAGATTTCCAGAATGGACAAGTATTTGCATTGCCAAGGAGTAGTGAGAGGTGGACACAGAAAATATGCAAGAAGCAATTGTCCCGCAGGATAATTCTTCACATGGGTTGGTGAGAAATGTGGAATCTTGTGAAGTGCAGCCTCAGACCACCAAGATGAATGGGATACCCAATGGGGGTGAGAAGAGGACACCAAAAGACTCAGATGGCAATGTTAAGGTCATATCTTCCATGCTGTCCGATGCCAATACTTCAAATGTGGTACAACCAGATGTTCGATGTAAAACAATATTAATTACATCATGACCAAAAAGTGAGCAGGTTTTTATAGCTTTGCCCCTACCTATCAATCGCAGAGACAATGGGATACACAGTTGATTCAGAAGCCGGGGAAGAACTAAGAGGAAACACTTCTCTGATCATCGACAGAATCAAACAATAAAGAAGATGTGGAAACCCAACAGCAGTCCTTAGTTTGGAACAGTTCCAGCAGATACCTTTCCCAACACGAGATTGTGTTGGTTGAGAAAGGATTAACATTTATACCTACACAGAGAATGTATTTTACTGAAGCTATAATGGGTTTGAAAGTGTTTTTAAGTAATGTTATGTTGAAAATGAACTATGCCAATGAGGACCAAGGTGCTGTATCAATATATAAAAAAAACAGAATTCTTAATCCTGCTTTATATCCATTATTGGAAGCTTTTCATAAATTATGTTTGAATGATATTTACAAATGATTTGATGATGGATATAAGGGTACGAGATTTTATGACATTACAGTTTTAGAACAAAAAGCTTTGAGTTATAACTTGATAGTAGAATTACCATTAAACCAGCAGATAAGAGGGGACCTACAGTGATCATGAATACAGTTTTTTTTATGTTGAGACTATGGAGCAGATATTATCTGATAGTTCAATGCATCGTGTCATTACTGTTCAAGATATAAATAACATGAAAGCTGTAATTGATCGATTCTTAGGTTTCTTTTTGACAAACTGATAACAGATTTGATTAATTATTTGAAAGTTCAGCATCCATTGATTCATATGATTCAGGGTATTCTGAAAATACACGAGAATCTGAAAAAGACCACCTTTAGGCCCATAGTGGCGGGTGCCGGCTGGTTAACAGAACCCTTTTCCATTTTTATTGAGAAATACTTGAGACCTGTGGTGCAAATTAACTCTTATATTTTAAGAGACACCCAGCATTTTTGAAAGACCTGTATAAGTTTACATCTCAGGAATATACTACACAAGAAGTACATTTAGTGATAATGGATGCACATTCTTTATTTACAAGCATGCCAAATTAGGAAGGTATTAGAACTATTAGGAGTTATTTAACCACAAATAGTTGTTGTGATAGACAGTCTATAGACATAAATTGTGATTTTATGCCAATTGTGCTTTCCAACAATGTTTTTTTTATTTAACAGGAAGTGTTACTTGCAACTGGATGGAATGGCTATGGGTACTTTGTGTACCAATAGCTATGCCATTCTGGTTATGGCTGTATGGAAAAGTCACTATATTAATCTTAAGAGGAAATTTAAATTAACATTCTTTTTTATCAATGTTTGGTTGATGATATTTTTTGTGTTATGTAGGGGCAATGATCTAATATTAAATTAATTTATTATCTTAATATAACTACTAAGTTTTTAAAATTTGATGTTAAAAACTCAGATATGGAAACTGAATTTTTGAACGTCTTGGTCAGAAAAGTACCAGGTGGTAAAATTGCCACAGAGACCTACCGTAAACCATGTTACTGTAATACCTTCCTACATAGGAAAAGTATGCATCCTCAGCATATTTTTCCTAATGTGATGAAGGGTCAAGCTATGAGGGCTTCAGGGTTGAATGTGGATGATGAGAAGTTTGCTGAAGAATTGGAAGCATTAGGAACAAAGTTTCAAGCTAGAGATTGTGATCCTCATCAAGTTAAAGTGGCGTTTGATCAGGTCATCCCTCTGAGGCAAACACATGGGAAACCATACTATTCAGATATGGTTAATAGTAGGCATACAAATAGTGATTTGAACAGTGGTCCCCATCAGGTGAGATTATCCATCTATTAAGGGAGCAATGTTAAGGCCATTACAAACATCATATATTAACATTGGGAGGTGTTGATCACTGATAGTAAAGTGAAAGAAATAGAAGGTGAACAACCCATGTTTAGATATAAAAATAAAAAATCAGTAAAGAGAATGTTATGTCAGAATACAGTATATGACAATTTTAATCACAGAAGGGAAGTCCAAGGTACTAAGCCCTGTGGTAGCTGTAATTTTTGCACATATATAGATGGGAGAGGTCAATTTGTGCATCCAGTCACTGGAAACATTTTTGTATTTAATGTAGAGTCCACTTGCAACACAATGCGCATTATTTATCTCAGTGTGTTATATGTAGTTCATTTTATGTGGGGAAAGCAGATCCTCAGGGATAGAATAAGAGAACATCTATACCACATTAGAATTGCTAATAATTTAAATGCATTGACAAAACATGTTACCACCAATACGGATGAACATGTTTTCAAGTTTATGGTTGTGGAGGTTATTTATGTTGGGCAGAGAATGGGGGATATAAGGAACAGAATGGAATATAGTAAATTAAGTGGATTATTAGATTAAATGCAGCACCGATTTTCTATTTTATGAAGTTTAACACATTTATATATTTATTAGGTTTATATTTTTAGATATTATATCTTAGGGTTATTTTCTAGAGTTTTTCATATTTATTTTCCATCACAGTTATTTTTTCTTCATGTTTTTGAGATTTTATAGGTATAGTTTCCATATTTTGGTTATGATTGTAGTTCAAATATGTTTTATTGTCTGTACTTACTGTCTTTGCATGCCTAGAGGGTTCATAGATCAACACATAGTATTTCATAAGTTATGTATACTTTGAATAGTCTGTTTTATTATGAGTTGAGTTGTATGTAGATTGTAATGGTTTTCATAAGTTTATATGCATTATAATTATATTATATTTAACAATATTATTGCTATACGATTTGGAGTGGTGCAGCTTGCTCTTTAAGGGAGGCCATTCCTTTAAGGCTGTGCAATTGAAACGCAGATATTTTTTGATGTATCTATGCATTTATAATTTTTAGAGTTCAATTTTTAGAATTGTTTATCATATTTATTCTCTGCAGTGCTACAGGACTTTTATAGGTAGATTTAGTAGTTTAGTTATAGGTACGCATCGTATAGGTTTCAGTTCCAGTATTTTATGTCGTAGCATATACATAATGTTCAGACATTAATCTGTAGTTTGTTCACATTTGGAATATGATTTTTATAGTTTATATGTTACAAGGTGATATTGGTTCAACTAGTAGTTTTGTTATACAATGTAGAGCTATGTAGCTCATTCCTTAAGGGAGGGTGTTCCTTTAAGGATTTTCTGTGCTGCCAAGAGGACACATTGTAACAACCAATGAAAACAATGTTTTGATTAGGTATCATTCTACTGGTTACTTTGTTTTTGAAAAAGTTATATGTAGTAGTATTGGAGATAAGTAGAGCTTGGTCTGAAGAAGCGGGGAGAGGTACCTATAAAAGTGCTAACTTTTTTTTGTAAAGCTGTATATTGTTTAATAAAGCCATTTTAAGTTTTATATCCTACCTGTGTTTTGGTACATGTGCAGTTTTGTTATTTTAGTTATAGTATATTGTACAGTGTTGGCACCATTAATCGTAGTTGCTGATGTGCATGTATTTGGATATGTATAAACATGTTTTATAAACTGAATGTACATTATTATTTTTGTTTTATTAGTAACTTTCATTCCCAAACCCCAAAGTCCTCCCTGACATTCCACCTGCAAAAATTTTCTTTAGCAAACCCAAAAGCACTTAACAGAAACACCTATCACTACACATACAGACACACCCAGTGGAGCCTCAACTACCAATCCATAATGCAGGCTAATACAGTACCCAGAACTCTAGTCATATGGGACTCCATTGTGCTACATACTGATATCCCACTCACAAGGCTGAACAAGGAGGATATAATGGTCAGTTGCCTACCAGGAGCCAGGGTCCATCAAGCTATGCATGCACTTAAGTCATTGCACCACAGGTACCAGTTTGTTTCAGTCGTAGTCCATAAAGGTGTAAACAATTACAATACTATCACCAGAAGTTAAGCTTAGCACAAGCTGCTATTATTTTGAGCGTATCAGCTCATTAAGTAAATAGGGCAGTGAACTTTAACAGTGTGAAAGATAGAAGGCTTCTTTAGACAGGGACTAATTAACCTCTTTTCTATTTGACTGAAAATCATAGCTACAGCTGAAGATATGAAGAAATATGCAGTATGTTGTTTTAATTGTACAAATGTAATATAACTGAAAATGTGCATGACTGCATACCGTCATAGCTGAATTGATACATACTGCTCAAGGTAAACATAAAAATGTTTTAAGTACATGGCAGTCTGTGAAATACTGTCTTCCAGTTTTACTGCATAAATCATGCAAGTTTGGATATACTGTACTGTGTCGCAGTTCCCCTTTATTTGCTGCAGTTGTTTCCTCTGTCTGCAATACTGAATTCATGTCCCTTAATTGTTATACACTGCCAGGCATCTATAATTATATACTGTCAGCACAGCATTAGTCTCAATTTCAAATCCTATTTTAATATGATATTTATCAACTAGGTCAGCAAACAATGCAAATATTTAATAATAATTATAATTATATGTAAACTCTATTGTCATTTCTGTTTATTGCACAGAAAGCCAAGTAATAACAGATTAGCATTCATCTCAAACACATAAAGAGGCTAATTTACTATCCTTATTTTCAGATATATGATAAGCAATTAAAAACATATCCCCATTATTGTGGTGATATATTCCTGTTAATGTTTTATACTGAAGGACTAGCATAGGTAATACATTATCTTTTTTATAAATACCTTAGTATTTAGACATTTCTTTCATTGTGAAATATGATAACATCTGTGGCAACACATTATTAATTTTAGAAAGGCAAAGGACCGGGAAGTAATTCACAGCCACATTACTGTGTGTTACAGTCCATTCTTCTTACATGTGCCAGACTGCACACTTCCCAAGTTCAAATGCTTGAGGAAACATATCACTGCTAGCATGTTATATGCACATATGCATATATTGCAGTATATGCTCACTAACAGTAATACAACAACATGTTGACGTTAATGGCAGTTAGGTATATATTGTATTTTATGATAACATGGGACAGTGTATGTAGCAGCACATCACCTATACAGGAAGAGAGGGGCACACAAGTAGCACATTGCCATTACTGTCAGCTACACAAGCTTTACATCCAGTAAGTCAGATCCCCAGAGGAAGTACAGCATGCACATTCCCAGTTTATGTGCTTTCTAAAACAAGCTGGAAAGTCGAAAAGTGCAACATGATGTAGCCATGCGGCATTTTTACAGGAATAAACAGGGTGCATAACATGGATTTTATGTATTGTTTATTGCAATAGTCACAATAAAATGTTGCAGAAACTATTCTGCAGAAATTTCTGGGAGATATGAGAATGTTTTTATTTTAATGAGACAGTAGTAATGGTGTGCATGTGGGAAAGGTACTTCAGTGTTTATTTTTCTATATGGGACAAATATAATCTCTTGAAGAGCTCTTACTTTGCATGCGCTTATTGTTGACTACAGCTGTATAACTCACTGTACTGTATAATACAAATATATGCTTGACAACATAGTAATGTTAGATGCACAGTGAATGTACACTATATTACGTATTACATATTACATTGTCCATGTATGTTTGTCTTTTAAAAGAAAAAAAATATGCATGGTTCACAGTAGCTGACAACCAAACTGGGGTGGTGGAATATAAGGTATTATGAATGAAGAAAACTGTATAAACAAAATGTTATGCATACCTTTGTGCAGATGACAGGATGGTGAATATCACAAGCAGTGGCCATGAATAAATTAAGCCAGGTACACAGAAGACCTACAGTATGTGTGATAACAAGCCACTTCTACCACTTGTTTAAGATATATACAAGTGAGCACTTGATATTATAGTACCATTAGTTGTAAACACATAAAGGTACACTCTGAAATATGATGTTGCCTATTTCAGATGGACAGGGGTATGTTAAGACATTATTAGATCAACATGGTTGATATTGCCAAGTAAGATATAAGCAACATCCATGCAGTATGCCAGAGAAAGCAAGCACATACACAACGGATATCAACTGACAAAATGGACTGATGAGAGACAAGTGGATATAGAAAATGTAATTTCTATAATTAGCAGGTTTCATCAATGGAGACAGGATAAGGTCAATGCTGGAACAGATCATTACCAGTGTCTTTATAAGTTGCAGTCTGGATGGCCAGCACGTGAAAGGTTTACCTTTTTATAAACATGTTCTACTGGAAAAGAATCCACAATGAAAGGAGGCTACCCAGATAAAGGTCCAGCACTAAAAGATGAAAACAAATATAAGCAAAAATGCACAGCCACCATGGCTGAAGATTAACCAGTTTAGTAACAAAGAAATATAAAATATATAAAAATGTATAAAATTGGTAAACGCTTTTACAATACAAAGATCACTTCTTCAGACAACAAGACACACTTTCCTAATGCACACCAATTTGTAACATCATCTTCTCCTTGAATGTCTCATTATCACAAGTCTAGATAAACTCTTGTGTCAGATAAATAAACACATACCTTTTCTTATACATTATGCATCCTACATTATAAAACCTTAGAAAGCCCACACCTTCCTAATATACATCAATTTGTGACATCAAATCCTCCTTGAATCTTTCATTATCAAAAGTCTAGATAAACTCTACTGTCAGATAAATAAACACATACTTTTTCTTATACATTATGCATCCTACATTATAAAACCTTAGAAAAAACTTAGAAAACTCCATGAATATATAATCAAACCAGATGCCGCTGTACACAATAAAAGGCATCAATTGTTTTGTGAAAGCACTTACCAATTTTATACAAATTTATATATATTTTATATTTCTTTGTTATTAAACTGGTTAGTCTTCAGCCATGTTGGTCGTGCATTTTTGCTTATATTTGTCTGTTGAAAAAGAGCACTACAGTGGGAGGTGAGAATACAAAAAGATTTGATTAACCTCAAAAATGTTTACATGCAGCTTAGGATGGATTCAGTGCAATGCTACAAAAATGAAATGCACAACTGTAGAATCAGAACAGCTGACTGAGGAGTAATGATTACCATTAGAGCAATGTTCAGTATTGAACAGAACTAAAATGATACTAATCAACTATACATTTAAAATGGTTAATGATCTTTCTTATTATGGTCTAACTACCACCTTAGCAAACAGCTAAAGTTCATCCTAATCCTCCCAAGTTAAAATAAAAGATAAATCGCTCCCTTCCCAACTGCTAGATATGGAAGTCCCCCAAGAATGTGTGCTATGCCCACTACTATTGCAAGCTTTACTCATGCATTGCATATCTCCATTTTTCTATGCTGAAATTATGGTCAGTGGGCATGTAGATAGGTCTTTTACAAAGAACACTGGATATTTACAAACAACCTTGCCATAATTAACATTTAAATCAAAGCCAAGCAAACATAATGAGAATGTGATATATAAAGCCAGTTAAATGAAATAAAATGACTTCAACCAAGAAAATAATCAAGATTTAATATTAAATTAATAGTTTTAATTTTATGTAATATAGGCTTTCATCTAAATAAATGTCTCTTGAACAACTGCAAATATCTAATTTCAAATAAACACATAATCAAAAACTAACAGCCATCTATTTTTTCTCTTCCATTTTAAAACACATCATGTGACCATTTAAACCAGGATGCTGTCCAGCATTAATACATTTGCCACTCATATTCCTTCTTTTCTAAAAGCATGTTATAATTTCTTCCCCTACCATTATGTACTATTACAGTGTAACACATTAATAAGAAAAATAATGCATTTTAAAACTGTTCTTCACAAACATACACATGCTTGCCAAGTTTGTTACCCACATCTCTAGTGTACTACTGAATAGAGATGTACTTCAATCTTTCCTTTCATTTTTTATTTGGTGTTTTTTCCAATATGAAAACAACTATATTGGTTGCAACACAAACCACAAATAAAGTATTAAAATTAGCTTTTTAAGTTACACTGCAACTTCTTTGTAAATGTTATAGCATTAAAAGGGGGTCTTCATTTATGCACATAGAGTACAGACAAAACATAATTTGTAAGCACAAAAACACATTTCTAAATACCTACTTTATTGTACGATGCCTTTTTACTGACTCATTTATTAAATCTCAAAAACTGTTTAAAATTCATCCCCATGCTATATTTAAACATTGGCTCTTTTCCTATAACTTCAGATAAATGTGGATTTCTTTCCAAGATTTTCCAGTTGGTCTTAACTGTATTCCTAATCTCTTGTGTATCTAAATTATTTTCTAACACCAGAGCTGTTTTATAAATGTCATCACTTCTATGAACTTCACTAACCAAAATTTTACTGTCTTTATTTTCATTTCCTAAAATGGACAGGTATCACGTTTTTCTTTTCCTTACAAATGTCTTTCTTAATGTTTTTAAAAGTTCTGTTTTATAATCTTTTCTCCAAAATATTCCAAAATGGTTTCTGTTTCTTCTACAAACTGCATATCATTGGTAGCTAACATAGACAATTGAATAAGTTGATTTTTGACTATATTCACATTCATATAACATTGATGATAACATTTATAATGTAACTAGACATTTTTGAACTCTGGCTTCCTACAAATACTTGATCCTGGAGTCTTTGCTTCTTCTAGCACTTTTATTTTGATATCTAAAAAATACATTTCCTCATTAGTATAAAATGTAGAAAAATGAGGGAAATGTGCACTTTTATTTATATCATCCAATAATAATTCCAGATGTTAAAAAGAAAACAGAAGCCATGATCTTTGGCACAGGTTAGGCCGCTGTGGTTCAGCAGTTAGCATTGTCGCCTCACAGCAAAAGGTACTCCCATTCAATTCTCGGCTGGAGTGCCTTCTGTGTGGAGTCTGCATGTCCTCCCTGCGGTCAAGTGATGTTTAAAGACATGCAGGTAGGTGCGTGCATGAATGGGTGCACCTTCTTTGAAGGTTGGACGTTGGGTTGGCAACTCGGCACCATAAAAATCCACTGCCAATCATTAGCAGACCGGAGTTCTGCTGTGGCAACCCCTAACTGGGAAAAGCCGAAAGACATTACTATTGTAGTACCTACCACTTAACCTGGACTCCTGAACTTAACAGATCAGTTCAAATACCTTGTTTTTTTTTTTGTTTTTTTTTTTAGCCCCCAGCTGTCACTTTCATAGGTTCATAGATTCATAGGTGTGTACTAGGCTAATGGCCCTGGAGCCTTTACAAGCCTAGCCCATATGAGTGCCCTGGCATTGTGCCACCTGACATTAGTTCCCAGTGTGTCTATCAAGTAGAGCCACTGCTGTGATCCCCAGGGTGAACTTTCTATTTCCCTTCCAGTCATCAAGATTTCTCTTGAAGAGGGCCAGTGAGGTGCTCTGCTTGACATGCATGGGCAGTCTCTGGGTTACGAATCTGTCCCTCCAGTATGTTATGTTGATTGTGGTAATGAGGTTGAGGTCTCTGGAGCGTGTGGTGTGGAGGGATTTGGATTTCATTAGATGTAGCATTTCTAACAGAGCTGGGTCAGACATGGCTTTGTAAGTCAAGCAGAGATTGCCTTTTAGTAGATGATATGAGACAGAGAATAGCTAGAGCTTTTTGTGTCTGCCCATGTAGGACATGTGTTTAAGGCCTAGGATCCTCTTCGTGAGGTACTTTTGTGGCCTTTCCATCCGCTGCATGTGTCTAGTGAGGTACATGCCAAATGGGGTATTATACTTGATGATTGGCCTAATGAGGGAAGAGTAGAGAGAGATGCAAAACTCTTGGTAATTCCTGGATTCAAAACCCTTGGTAATGAGATTTACCACATAGAAGGACTTTCTGACCACAGTGGCAATGCTCTGGCCGTAGGAGAGGTTGCTGTCAAGCTGTGTCCCAAGATCTCTTATAAAGACATCAGTGTTCAGTGAGATCCCATTGATGTGGTAATTAGTGGGAACTGAGTTTTTCCCAAAGGGGATGATGATGCATTTTTTGGCATTAAGCTTAATGCCGTGGTTTCAACACTAGTCATTGAGCTCAGTGAGGACTTTCTGTAGGATACCTACATCACTAAAGGAAGTTAATAATGGCTCCCAGCTTGCAGTCATCTCCGAACTTGATCAGCCAGAGTCCCACTGTGTTGGCCTGGACTTCTGAGAAGTAGATGCCAAACAGGAGAAGACCCAGGACCGATCCCTGTGGGACTCCACTCATGACTGGTTGGCAGTCTGACATGGAGTCTACTTTCACACTGTACATTCTATCTGTGAGCCAATTTGCAACCCACCTAGTGATATAGGGGTTGATGCCTAGTTTGGTGAGTTTAGCAATAATTCCTGTGTTGTCAATGGTGTCAAAGGCCTTGGCCAGATCGAGGTAGGCTGTATGAACTGCCTTGCCCTCATCCACAGCTCTGGTGACTGACTCAAAGAAGTCAACCAGGTTGAGCAGGCATGATCTACCTTTCACAAAACCAAATTGCATGATAGAATATGTAAAATAGCATATAACTTTATTTATTCATTTATTTTTTTTGTTCGTTTATTTAGTTATTTACTAGTGCTCGATAACTGGTTAAGTGAGCATATGATATTCAAAATCAAGTTCAAGATAATTTTGGCAAATGCAATTGCAAAAACAGAAAGTTATAGCCATGGTATTCAAACTAGAAATACAGGATACAGATTAAGAAGTACATAATTATCATACAATGCATGATACGTTTGTTGTTTAGGAGAAACAATATATTTTATGTACTCCTGCCAGACTGAGCAGGACATATGTATACAATGTGAGATCTGATTTGTTAGCATGTATAGCGTATGATGCATACTTCAGCTATGGAAGTATTATGCCTTAGAACTTTTAACCTTTAGAACATAATTATGCATACTAACAGTTCTACATTTTTGTATAAGTTTATAGTATTTATATATACAGAGGACTGAGGCATTTATTGCTTGCAAACTGTGCTTTTTAAGTAGTAAGATGTTATCAGGGAAACAAACATTAACAATTATCTATATTCCTACTCATTATCATAGCAGCTGCATCTACTTGAGTGTTTGTGGTATTTCCTTCTGCTTAGTTTTCATTATGGCCTGCAACTTATTACAGCAGGTTTTCTCTGCAGCTGCAATACACTGCAGGTAGCAATAAGCAGCATTTGCAGCTTTGTAACCCATGACTCTGAAAGAAAATACTACTGTTTCATAATTCAGAAAGCTAATGTGTTTCCAACTAACTTTTAAAAGTCTACTGCATTCTGCATCCTAATCTACAAAATATGTAATGTGAAATGCTGTCTCATCCTCAGCACATTATTACATACTAAAACTAGGTACAGCCTAAGAAACTCCTCTAACATCTTCACCTTCATTCTTCCTCACTATGCATTACAATACTTTGACAAGCCATTTACAGTGAGAGCTCAAGGTGTGGAATGAACTTCTGATCTCTGTTAGTAGTATACCTACATTCCAACTCTTAGGGTAGTATTCATAGCCATTGCATGAATACATTAGGGCTATCCACACTGTTGACAAATGAGCGCAGCTAAGCCACAATTCACAGAGGCCACCTACGTTGACACGTGGTGGTGATGAGTAAGCATAAGCAAATAAACTCATAATGAAATGTAAATGACAGCTAATGTAACCAGGGTATGCTAATGAACATTCTCCTGCCTATTTGTGATTCATAGTCAAATTTCCATGCCATCACAGTCATGTCTATTATATATCTGCTTTGCAATCCACAAATGTAATATTAGCTTAGCTGTTTCCATTGCTGATCCTGTAAAAATGCCTTGATCCCTTGTTCTGTATCATTACTGCACCTAAAATAGCACAGTCATACACAAAAGCTTTTAATATAATCATCAAACAACACAACCATGAAAGCATGCTTGCCATCCTCAGAAAAAAAAGTTGTCACACAAACATCATAATTATATACATATGCAGAGTCCAGCCAAGTAGAGTTGTGCTGATGTAATATTTGCACGATCGTCAATACATTCACAAGAACAATAAAGAATGCAGATTAACACATACATCCTTTCATTAACCCTTACCACATTCTTGTAATCATAATACTGTCAATTCTCAATTATCAGTAATACTCAGGAATCTCCCAGTACAGATACATATAGAACCAACAAAACATTCTTGCCATTTCAGTACTTTAGATTTAAATTACTGAATGTCTAATATGTAAGAACAATCACTAAAAGACACCAAAGTAAATGATTTTCTCATTGATCACTAATCATTTCTACTGCTGCTGTAATGATTGCCCATTTACAAATAACAGCTTATTCTCCAAAGCCATTGTAATATGGCCATCATAAGAAAAAATATCTGTTGAAGTAAACACAATAATTTACCTCATTTTGAAGTGTTTTGTAATAATTTACAATATTTTTTTTCTTAGTTTACAATGTTAAGTCAAGTAATTGCAAGGTAATATGGTGCTATTTAATGTACTTATATAAGTTCATGGTCGTTCAAGTGATTTTTATGCAGATGAGTCATTTTTATGTGTATCTCTGTGAATCACAGTAATACATGAATGAGTATGGCACCTTATTTGTGTAACTGATCTTGGCTTAATGCTTATCTTCAAGTATTTTACACTTTTGCCATAAACAGGCATTTTTTTCAAAACACCTGTACATTTCTGTAGTCAGCATTAATAACCTCTGCTGATCATATTTGCATGTAGATGTAGCATAGATTTTCACAGATTACCCAGGATTGTAAATACCAGCCTTAAAGTTAAGTCTGACTACTTACTAGTTCAGTGCCACATATGTGGAAGTCCATGCATAATTAATTCTCTAGTTGCCTGTACTTCCTATTAAGGAATTCAGGCACATAAATTGGGCCAGATATACAACAGAAGGACTTATCTGCCTGTGTCTCTATAATGGACTGATGGAATGTTGCACTGCTTTTTTATTGTTCATTTTGTTTTTTTACCCTGATGCCTGCCAGCCAGAAGCCCTCTTAGAGTCCTATTGACACATCATTCCCTATGGGATAAGAGCTATTCCTAGCCTAGCCATTCCCTATGAAATAACAGCTGATTGGATATAGCCTGTCATCCAGCCATCCATCGTGGATTTTTTGTTTTAAAGCCATAAATCCTCTCCCCAGTGTCTGATTTGAGTACCTAGGACACCAAAGGACTTATTAAGCTCTCCTCTGATCATCACTGGCTTGGGAAAGATAATCCCATGTCCCCAGTCATGGCCATGTTCAGTACTTGTTAAACTTCCACTCAAATGGTTATAAGTGGCTGACTAGAATGACCATCCTCCACTCCCACCCCGGATGAGAGGGTCAGTATCAGACAATCACTCCTCCCTCTCCTGCCCAGATATTCATGAGCTTAAACTGCTATTCAAATTCCTTTTATTCAAATTCCTTTAATAATCTAACTGTATAAAACACGATCATCTGTCATTTCCATATCAGTCTTCTTGCTTTTTGTCAGATCCTGTCACTGAAGCTCAGTCTTTGTAATGATTTTTTTTAGTCATAATTCACATGATGTTACTGATAGTGTCTCACCATGCCTTTATTTTCTTAAAATATGTCCTGTATATACATATCCTTGTATTTTTCCTTGCCTTTCACCTATATTCTGTTAAACTATATAAGTAGACTGCACTAATGTCCTCTCAAGGTAGAGGCTCTGGAGGAGTCTAGGTGGATTTTAGAAATAAATTTACATAAAGGCATGATTTCTTTCTCCATAAAACTATATTAACATTTATTTCCTAAATTACTATTCACCTTCTCCTTCCATCTGTCACACCAATGGTACCTAGTTAAGCAGATTAAGATAAGAGAAATAGATTAGGAATAATTCAGAAAAACATGAACTCCATATTGAGTCACAGTTCATCATTGCAATGTTCTCTATGCTGGCCAGCAACACAGTTAATCAAAAAGTACTTCTATTAACATTTTCACATACCTTAAATTCATATCTGGGTTCTGAATATCCCCCACCAAAGACTGACAAAGTCAAAGATCAGACATAAATAATTAGGTTTTATTTTAAAAAAAAACAAGCATTTTCATACCATATCATATTTGATTGCCCCAGTCCTCAAGAATTCTTGTTTGGATCAGACGTCTCACAGTGCTTGGTGAAGTTGGTTGGCTGCTTAGGTCATTCTAGAATAACAATAATTAAATCTGCTACACTTAAAAGTAAAAGTAGATTATTAATTATAAAATTTGGAGCAAAAGAATGAGGGTGACGTTTGGCACACAGGGTTGAAGCTGCAAGCTGTAGTTCTTGAGGTACAAGGTTTGATTCTCTCAGCCATCTTTTACCTACTGCGTGATCTTGTGCAAGTCACACAACCTGACATTGCTCTTCTGCAATGAAAACAAGCTGTGTGTCTAGTGGGTCTAATTACTTAACAAATGGGTATTATTGTCAAATGACAACACAAAAAAATGGAATGTGCAGCTGAAAGTGAACAATTTGGTGGTATAATATGCAATGAGCCAGAGCAGGCCAGCCATGCAGGTCTATGAACATCAACTAGAGACCCAAGGAAGTTTCTGTGATTAAATGTCTCAGAGGTAGCTATCATGCTGGTGGAGATAAGAATTAAACTATGGAATTTAACAGACATGTTTACAGCATAGCAGAAGCATTTGGAAGTGGTTGGAGTAGGAAATACAGTTTTTAAATGACCAGCAAATGGCTGTGGGACCTGCTGAATGCTAAATCACTGTGATACAGGAAAGGACAGTAAAGGTGACAAACAAACTGAGCAGATAGAACAACTGGTTGGAATGGAGATCAAGGCAAGGAAGTGGAATTTGAAATTACATGGAGTTATATAAACTGAGGAAAGACCAGTTTTAATGAACTATGCTATAAACAGGATGTCACATTTGACAAGATTTTCAAAAGATTAACTGAGAATTGTAATGGTGAGGAAATTGCCCATACTGGAGTTATATGTTAAGTATTGGAAGCCTAGACCTATACTGAATGAGGACTGACATGTACGGTAAATTCTCTGATACTTTTGGCAACTGGGCAGACATTTAGCAGTGGTTAGGCAACTGTGTATGCCAAGCATAATTCCTAGAACTGACTTTCAAAGCAAGAAAAGGTGCACATGAAAGAAAAAGAAAGCTGAGGTGTTTTCTTCTTGTGATATTGTGGCTTTTAAAGTGATAGCAAAGAATAAGGATCTGCCACTGAAATTAATGAAGCAAAAATTTAAGCAAGAAGAGGCAGAAATGATTAGACGGTGACATATGGATATTACAGGAAAAATGGAGGCTGAGTGGGATGAGAATGCAGCGTCAGTGGAGAAAAGAGTATTTTTTGTGTGTGCAATCTCTGGAACAAAACAGCTTGAAAGATGTGATGTTTCCACTTGAACGTTTGGATGAGATAATGGTGATTTTTCAGTAACATCATCACATTTCCCAGAACTTTTACCCACTATATAACAGAAAAGGCTAAATTTGCATGGATGCTAGCAATGGTAATATATTTAATTAGGGACTTGTAATATATAATGTCCTCAGATACAACTCACTGCTCTGATTTGGAATATAGTATTAGGTGAAACATCAATCATACAAACTTTTCACTACCACCTGAACTGGATTAAAGTGAGATATAATCTTAGAACTGGGTTAAAGTGAAGTGTAACCTTGGAATTGGATTAAAGTGAAGTATAATCTTAGAACTGGATTAAAGTGAAGTGTAACCTTAGAACTGGATTAAAGTGAAGTATAATCTTAGAATTGGATTAAAGTGAAGCACAATCTAGAATTGGACTAAAGTGAAGTGTAATCTTAGAACTGGATTAAAGTGAAGTGTAATCTTATAGCTACATACTTAAAATATTTTTGAAGCTTTTAAGTGTCATGAAATATAATAAAGTATTAATCATAAGACAAATTACTCTTGCACCTACATGACAAATAATTACATTATTTTTTGTAAATGTAAAATAATCAAAAGATATGTCAGAGTGTTAATAATATGGAAAATTTAATTTTAGGTTCACAGTGCAGGTGGTGAAGCACTAACCATATGTCCAAACAGTTTGTTTCTATATAAATGAATAATTATGATGTTTTCTGAGATTGCTTAAATGTGTGAAGTATTAACCACATGAGTGTGCTATTAAGTTTGAATTGTTTAATGGTTCACAGGTTCATAGGTAGGTACTAGGCTATCTGCCCCAAGGCATTTATAAGCCTAGCCAGAATTGTGTTGGCTTTCGCCGCCCCCTTAGATTAGTTCCCTGTGCCTCTATCCAGCAGAGCCATTGAAGTGATCCCCTTGGTAAACTTTCTATTTGGCATGTACCTAGCCAGATACTTGCAACAGCTGAAATGCCCACAAAGGTTCCTCATCAGGCAAATCCATGGCATGAATACCTTGAACTACATGGACTGACTAAAGGCCTTATCTCTGTACTCAGTATCCTACAGGCTGCTGAGAGGCAATCTATGCTGGACTTACAAGGCATCCTCAGATTCAGTCCTAATGGATATTTTGCACATCTGCAAAACAAACAACACTTAAAACACTAGATTTAAAAATATGAACTTCACTTGCGACATAAATAGAACATGTTATGGAATGCACCCTATCCATGTGAAAATTAGTTCATCCCTGACACTATTCTAACCCAGTCTGGCTCCCATGTCTCAAATGGACAGAGGCTGTCAGTAAGTAAAATGTTCTCCAATTAACATCCTCCCCCCACAGATCCCTTAGATACTGCCTTGCTAACATTCCTCCTTCTAAAAGATGCCCAAGATACTCGGGGGGATAAATTGGGTTGTGATAATGGCTAGGCTTAAAAAGGCCCTGGTAGCCATTAGCCTAGCAAAAATCTATGAACCTATGACCCTATAACTGAAAATGTGCAATAGTTATTTCAAAGTAAATTGATTAAATTGTGATTATATGTAAAGGACGAAAAGTTGGATATGAATAATAGGTAGCAGCAGTGTCACAACAATTAATTGATGAAGTTAATACTTTAAGAATAGTCTAAAATATAGAAGTTAATGAAAGACTGGTTGTCCTGGTGAAGGGAAGGGGGATTTGTTTAGTTGTGAAGAGAATGTGGTTTACAATTTGGCTGAGTATGATAGTAAGATCACTTTAATTAATCACTATTGAAACTATTAAAATCTGGAATAATAAAAGTGAAATTATGTCCAGCTATCCACTGTTAGTTGGCCGGAGAAATAGAGAGGATGATGATCGTACAAGCAAAAAAAAATGATAATGACTGGTGGGCTGTGTAAAGATGTGGATACAAATATGAAGGTTGTTGCTATGACTGTAACTAGAGCATGAAAGTTGTGAGATATACAAGAGATACACCAGTCATGTTGGCTACTTTATATGGATGGATGAGATGACTGTATGCAAGGTTTACAGAAACATTAGTGATAGAAAGAAATGAAAAGAGGCTCCCTTTTCCTCCCTTGGTAAAGTTACTAGATGAATGAAATGATTGCCTGTCTGAATCAGAGTCATGACACAGACTAGTGAAGCTTGTTAATATAAAAGTTGATGAAAAACTGTAGCCTGTTAAGTGGAATGACTTAGGTGTTCTTTTTGGATATTACACTGCTCTTGGGACTTAGTAACAATATGCTTATGGTTGAAAAGACATTGGATAAAAGAAAGTATATGATTTTTAGACATAGCTATAACTCAGAATTTGGATAAGATAAAGGCAGAGGTCAAGTATATATAAAGAATAAGAATGATCTTGGCAGGTTAGATAGTTTTCTGCAGCAAGTTTTTATAAGGAAGTTCAACTCGCAGATTTGCCTGTTTGCAGAATGAAGGTTTTGTGACAGAGTCTGTCCATCACTTTTTTCAGAAAATAAAGGGATACAGTGATTAGAAATAAGTTGGTAAGAAGGTTAAAAAGTAGATTATACATGGTGTGTTATCAAAGAAATGAGGATGGGTATATAAAGGAAATTTTTAGATAAGAATTAGGGTGTTTGAGGGAATTTAATTGATACCTCCAACCTTTCACCCTAGATAAAGTGTGTGCCAAATTAAAGGAAAGTTAAATGATTGCTCAGTGACATACCCTGCTATATATGGTAAAGAGTATGGATAAATGCCCAATAAAATATGATAAATGAACATTACTGTGTTATCAAAAAGGAAACTGCTAACTTATAAGATTATGGCAATAGCTGTTTGAAAATAAATGTAACTAGGTCTCTTTATGACGTAAGTAATGTAAATATGCTCATTGCTGATTATGAGTCAATAAAGAATATTTTACAAAATAAAAAAAAGTTCCACCTTAGATTCAGGCTCTTTGAAGAGTTACTACTTCATCACTAACCTTCCGTTTATCTGAAAGGTTACTGAGAATGTGGCAATCAAAAAGCTTGGTGCTAACCTCATTGCTCATGGCTTCTGTGATCCAACTTCAGTTTAGGTTCCAAGCTTAACCCAGCATTAATACCAGCCTCACTTGGGTAGTTAACCTTTTTAGTACGATATTATCAAGGTGTTATTACATTCTGATCCTCCTTAGTCTGTCTTCTACATTTGGCACTGTTAATTTGCTCCTCCTGGAGTGCTTGAAAATCTATTGCAGGTTCTCTGATACAATCCTTGGTTTCCTTTCTTCCCACTTCTCAGAGCCCACAGTCTCAAAGTAATTTCTTGTGTTAAGTCCTCCTGTACCAGCCATCTGAAGGATTCTACACAGCTCAGTCTTGAGTCTGTTTTTATTCACCCACAGTCATGCTAATGATATCTGCCTTTAACTTTTTTATTTATTTATTTATTTTTTATTTTATTTTATTTTTTTTAATTTTGTGAATTACCAGGGCCATGTTGAAGAATGTCCAGAAGACTTGCTAACCCTGATGTTGGCTAATGAACTCAATGCTTCCAAGACTGTTTGATGGCATTTTACATAACACTAATGGCCTCAGATCACTCCTACCCTTACTCCTTGCTTTGTTTATAAATGTCACAGGGTGCAGTGTGTGCCCAAAGTGCCTAATGACAGAGTGATTCTCAATTACTGACTGGTATTCTAGGATTTTATTTCTTAATATTTTAATCTAGACCTCAACTGACATAAAGCTGATTATTGGATGGATTTTAATTCTCTATCATTTACTTTTTATTGTAATGTTTCTAGTTATGGATACATAAAATTGGACTGACCAACTGACTGATCGCAAAAAGTCCAATTCTCTTTCACCCAACTCTTAAATACCATATATATTACTTCTGTTGGAAGGTCATTCTTCCGAAAGAGTATACAACAGCAGAATTCAAGGAAAGCTCCACTTAATTCAAAGACTCTCTTGTGATTAGATACCATCTTTGCAGAAGGAAGAGATCCATCCTACTGCGCAGTCCCAATATATCAAATGCATTTCCTGACTTTGATTCATTTTCTAGTTCCATCCTCCCCCAAACTGATTTGTATTTTAGTGGTCTAACCTCCTACAGTGCAAAGCTGTAAGACATTGCACAACCGAAAAAAAATAATTCCAAATTAGGGCTGACCAACCTTTCCTTAGAGCACTATGTACACAATTTATAATCTGAAAACATAAGCACCCACCTGCCCCAAAGCACAGCCACTCTCATCTGCAGAACCTAAAACCTAGTAGGGACTCTTTGAGGTCACTAGAAGAACATGTGTAACAGAACCATATAACAGCAAGAGAACTCAAAGGAAGCTCCAGAAATAATACTATCTGTTTAGCAAAGTTCTACATTTTGACAGATCCTTCTCAAAGAAAGGGTTAAACATTTGTTTTACCCAAGGGCAGCACAAATGAATCTCTCATATTTCACTTTTGTACCAGTTCAGACAAAGCTGACAAAATATGCATTCTGCCCTCATTTATTTTAAATGTTAAGAAGCTGTCCAAGTTAATAAATGTCAAAATCCCACTAAAGAAATCAAAAGTATACCAGCATATCATCAACAAAGAAGGTCATTTTCTACTGCTCATCTCCCTTTACCACCACAGGCTTAAAACCAACCTCGCTTAAAAATAAACACAACAGGGAAGTGGTCATTCTGATTAAAGATATAGGAACCAGATGAATTTCCTCTTGAAAATACAAACTAACATTAACCCTAGAACCCTGGTATACAGTTTTAGAAAACTGAAAGTTAGATCAGTGCAAAATCAAATATATATATGTATGTATATATATATATATATATATATATATATATATATATATATATATATATATATATATATATATATATATATATGTATATATATATATAGCCAAATAAACTCCCTAACACCTTATTTTATTTAGTTATTTGCATTCTGTTAACAAGTACATGCACTGGTCAATTGATCCTTTTCAGGTATGAGCTAGGCCTTAGGAAAGGCAACATATGAGCTGTAAACAGTTACAAATATAAGGAGCAAACAACTGGGAAGTGTTTATGCAAGGATTGCAAAATTTATATCTATAAATATAAAACAAAGATAGTGAATTATTATACACAGGTTACATTTCCAAGCATAAAGATGCAAAGAGTTATCCATTAATAATGAAATGTTGGCCATGCTTTACAATTTTAGTGTAGACATTCCCTTACCAGACTATTATTGGCAAGCTTTTATGATACATTTAGGGTTTGAACCAAAATGAGGTGAATGGAAATAAGGAAAGTATCAAAGAAAGATGGAAAGTAATAATGAAGTTAGACTGAAGTAGTGCTGACTTCCAGATATGGAAATTTAGGGCTAATGCTGAAGAGTGAATATGGCAAGAGATCTTTGATAGAATCACCTATGTTGCTAGTAATGTCACTAAGCTAAAGACCTGCATGTAGACCCTTATTTGGTAAGATGGTAAGCAATCTGGCTGAAGGATAGAACAAATAGTAAACATAGCAGATGTCACTTCAGAAAGCAAAGTAACTAGTGGTTTACCTCTGGGCTCATTACTGGTACCCTTCCTTTTTGGCATTTACTATTTTCAACCTCCAAACCATAAACTCAAACCTTTGACTAAGCAAAATGACTGCAAGCTGGATGTTAAGTGTTCAATCACCCCCCCCCAGGCATGGACAAATTACAGTAAGAACTAAAGCTTACAAACCAGTGGTATATGGGAAAAGGACTATCATTAAAATGCAAAAAAAAAAAAATAGTGTTTAGTAAATAAATTTCCCCTGCAACTGGTAATATTACTAGCACCCCTCTCCAAACCAAGATTGTAGTCAGTGATCTAAGCACCTTTGTCAACAATTGCCTCAACTTTAATCACTATGTAGCATTAGTAGTCAGGAAATCCTTCTGTCTATCTTGCCCATCTGTAATCTAAAGGCATCTCATCCAGGTGAAAAGATGTTCTTATCTCTCTGTACTCAGCACTGATGATGCAGATTATAGAAATACAATGACTCATTTGGTATGTATCTACCCAGACACATAATGCAGCTTGAAAGGCCTCAGAGGTTCCTAACTAAAAAAGATTACTGGTGCAAAGACATTTAGCTACCAAGACAGACTAGGAGCCCTATCCCTATACTTTGTCTCACTCAGGCTCCTAAAATGAGATCTTTGTCTTGGATTTTATATGCTTAAGAACATACCCCTAATTGCCACTTTCTAATGTAGACGGTTAAAGCCCTGACCAGAGTTTGAGTAGTGGCTCAAGTCCTGTAGGAGTTGGTAGGGGAAGAAGGAAGTGAGTGGTCACTGCCTGCTGACCCATCCTGGGACATGGGGGAAGTAGTACTGGCTCATCACATGGGTACACCTAGAAAAGGCAATATGCATCTACCCTGGGAAACCAGGTCTATCAAGCCTGGGCCAAGGTGAGCAACCATACAGTCAACCAAGGGGAACCTTCAGAGGGCGGTTCTAGCTGGCCTGCTCTCTACCACCCACATTTCACCATGAGAGGCTCAGCTTAATGGAACATTCTATGGAAAGGAAGAAAGAGGCCACAGGACTCCTGCCTGCCAAGGAAATCTCCAGCTCCCATGACTGCAGAATGAATAAGCTGATCTTGTGCAGATAGAGAAGCCATTAGGCTTGATCTTGCAGATATGAAAAAAGCATATCCCTATCTGATCTCTTCCACCTACACAATAAAAACAGCTCTACTGTGTCTTGAACTACAGATTTAAATCTCTACCAAGACATAAAACAAAGCATGCTGAAAAAGAAATATTACCAAATGTTTACCCTGCCACTTAGCCAGACTGCCTTTACACATAAAACATAGTAAACTTTAAATCATTCAAGACCAGTTTTGACAACTGGATGGGCATCTACAAGTTAATTCTTGACCTGACTGGCTTTGCCTCAGGAAATGGGATGTACTTTATAAAGCTGCATGCTGGCAAGGCATAGACGTTTTTAGACTTCCTTTATAATAGCTATGGCCATCTGACCCTAAAACATTGACATCATATACTTAGATGAGGTTGTGTGAGTTAGAATGCATAGTGGTTAAGCAACAAGTGAGAAATAAAAGTACATGCCCACTACAGTACTATATATCAATTATAGATTATCCATGGTTTGGATATTGTATCTGTAATGTTTTCAATGTTTTTGCTGGTTTACATTTTCTACTTGTACTATATGGTTTTAAAATACTTGATGAAGATATTTGTGAGGTGGAAAAGCCTGCACACCCTACCAAGCAATATATATTCCTGTTACACAGTACCTGTGTTCCACATATTTTATTTATCCAGCAAGTTTACTTTTTTAGGGAAGGGAAATTCATTGTTCAAGTTATAAAAACATACCTGATGGAAACATTTTCTTTTTCCTTTCTTCACAAATTTAAAATTCTAAATATTCAAGTCCACAGCTAGATGGATATCAACAACACTTATAGAAATACAGGTATAATGCTTGCTTTGGTTTCACATTTGTTTATGCATGGAAAACAAAATAATTATGGTTTATAGACTAATTAAAATGCATACGTACAGGAACGCCACTCACAATGTAGATACTGCTGGACAACTTCTGTTCTCAGTTCTCTGCTAAGTTCTTTTGCTTTAAAATTTGTTCACATGTTTTAGTTAGGTAAACAAAAAATACTCTTCTCTCATTTTGTTAAGCAAAAACTTAATGGTGTGTGTACAACAGAGATCACTCATTTTGTACATTTATTTCTTTATTTATTAAACATTTGTTGACTGGGAAAGTCCGATTAGGGCAGAGCCTATTTTCGGTGGAGGCCCAGGGAGAAACTTTCCAGATGCATGTCTGCAGATGCATATTGAACATTAGTACTCATCCTATTTTATTAAATATTTTAATAAACATATTTGTTAAAATTATAGAAAATAGTTTACTAGTTTACATATAAGCAAAATCCATATAAGATTATTAAAGGACTAATTGTATATGGATTTGCTGAGTAATATATTTGCAGTATTTAAGGTATCAGGCTGCAATTCATAGTGTTGCTATAACTGAAGTATTTAAATAAGTGGTTAGAATGATGGTGCTAACATCTGGCTAAATTATGATGACTCACACAACAATAAGCTACACTTTATTCAATCCATATGGTATCTGAGTAAGAATTAATGCTGAGATTTGCATACTGAAAAAAGCACGGACTGAGCCGAAAAACTTTGTAAACCACAAACCAACAGCTGATGGTAAACTAGGTTGAAAACCACAAAAAGCACAATTCCAATTAGCGCTTTCATCCACTTTTAATCAAAACATGAACTTCTTCAGAAAAAAACTTTTCTTTTTCTGAAGAAGTTCACGTTTTTATTAAAAGTGGATGAAAGCGCTAATTGGAATTGTGCTTTTTGTGGTTTTCAACCTAGTTTACCATCAGCTGTTGGTTTGTGGTTTATTGAGATTTGCATACTATCAATGACTGCAGAACAAAAGCAATGAGCTGTTATGTTAAAGACATTACTATTTAGAAGTTAGAACTACTGCTCTTGTTCAACTATCTGCTAAAGAACATCAGGTTACAGGGTTACTGATGACAGTAGACAGCTGCAGAATTATCCAGATGTCTGAATGAATTATCTGACAGCCTGCTGTACTCCAACATCCTGAAAAGAGAAAAATGAAGAGGTGAAAGCAACCTCAGTCTGCTTCAGTTTATAGAGCGATGCTTGTTCAGTCAAAATCTGTCATTTCTTAAGACCAAAAATACGACATGAGTGCCCTCAAGGAAAGTCAATAAGAATAGTTTCACAGAAAGAAGAAAAAAATTGCATGTAAGTAAAAATGACCGTGCAATTAGAGTTTCCAAAGCAAGTGGTTTTCACTCAAGAAAATATGCCTCATATTAAACAAAAAAAAGAAAAGAGAAAAAAAAAGAAAAAAATGTCAAACAAATTGGCCCATTTATATATATTACAGTAAACTACAGAGGAACCTGTGCTGTTCATGCTGGGCTTTACAGAAAAGAAAACTTTTTTGTCCAATTTTGTCTGTTAGAAAATTTCAATATATGTATATATATATATATATATATATATATATATAGTAAAGAGGAATAGCTTGGCAAGAATTAGTATCTACTTTTTTCTATTCATAGCACAGTACAACAACTGTGGAAGTGCCTGTGCTTTACACAAAGCTTCAGCCATGTGTTTGTATTGATTTTCATGTCAAGTGTAATGGTTCTGCAAGTACAGCTAGGAATTGAATCAAAAATGGGAAGACATGCTTTGAGCAACATTTCTGAATCAATGCAAGGTGACATGTCACAGAAAGGAAAGTACAGAACAGAAGCCTCTGCAGTGCATTTGCACATTGTTCCATCGTAGTGAATGCGTAAACCATACCCACTGCAGAATTTGTAATACGTTCTACTCTTTGCTTTGCTAAATGGCTATGCACAGAAACATTCTCTCTCATAACATATGTAAAGGAATAGTATAATGAAAATGAAAGATTTTAAACATCAGCATCTATACTGGTATTTCCCCCCAGCCTGTGTTTCTTGCTGCATTTCAACAGGTACAAGCACAGAGAACAAAAAAAAAAAAAACAGTTAAAGTATGCAGACTGCTGAGAATTACACTGTAGCGCAAGTGCAAGATTACACTGTGAATTACTGAAACAAAAAAATGTATTAAGCACCTCTCAGCACTGACAAGCTCTAGCATCATGCTACAGCATATCATCAGCCAGTGCTGGCCACTACTGAACAGGGATGAGAAATGAAAACACTTATAAAGGCTGTGATACACTTTATAGTCACACAGACGTGTAGCACAGAGAAGTGTCTAACAGCTTTTAATCCAGTTTTGCATTTGAGAGTCACTTAGCTTCTAGTCATTATCTTTGTAGCAACACTGAGCATTTTAAAACACTTTGCGATCTACGCTTTCTTTTCTGAAGCTCCATGTATTTTAAAGAATCACAGTTGGGTCTATCACCAAATCGTATCTCACTTATTACGTATTCTTGGCATGCATGTCAAGATTCACCTCTCAGCCTTCTCTTCATTCCGCTGTCAAGGGGAATTTCTGGACATCCACGTCTGGAACACATAACATTGTTATGATCAAAGGCCTGATTGTAATCCTCTGTGTGAAGGTAGACTAGGAAAGAATAACCTTGGCACATCACTTGCTTGTCTTTCTGTACCTTAGGAAAGCTAATCTTTACAGATTATATTTATAGATGTCATGATACCCCAGATCTACACTAGAAATGAATTTGCATATTACACTCTGCAGTTAAAGTTGTATCAATAATATCAATATGTTTACATCATATGTAAATGAGGAGTATTACTAACCACAAAACATCCATTCAGATCAACAATTTTTTTAAGGTTGTAAAGTTGCTTCCATGTATTTTAAAACTAAGATTTTGTGGTACAGGTTGGGCTAGAGGTTCTAAGGTACCCTGCCACATACAGCTTATTTATTTATTTATGTACTTTATTTATTTCCTTTGTTATCCAAATATATGATCTGGTTTTAAGTACTTGATGTAAAATCAAAACCCAGGTGAAATGGTAACAAACACATAGTATATACATCACCATATGAACAAAACAAGTTTTTTTTACTCTTAAAAAGTATAAATTACAAGAACAAAAAATGTAAAAATGACATTTATACTATCCTTTATTTATAAATAAACTAGGAACTTGTACTGCTCTAAGTAACCATGAAAGCAATGAGGTACAATAGGTAACCAGTCCTCAGCCATGAATATGTACCCCCCCCCATTCTCAACTCCTGCAAAATGCATATCAGAAAACCACAAAATGAATATGTAGCACCATTCTCAGCTTCAGTCAATAGCCTATTAGAAAAGCACAAAATGAATATGTAGCACCATTCTCAGCTTTGGTCAATAGCCTATCAGAAAACCACAAAATGAATATGTAGCACCATTCGCAGCTCCTGTCAATAGCCTATCAGAAAAGCACAAAATGAATATGTAGCACCATTCTCAGCTCCTGTCAGCATATCAAAAAAGCACAAAATGAATATGTAGCACCATTCTCAGCTCCTGCCAATAGCCCATCAGAAAATCACAAAACGAATGCCACAACTAGGGCTGTAGGTGGCTCAAGGTCAATCCACTAAGCTAAGTGCTTTGAAGTCCTAGTTCTCTGACTCTCTGGCATGCCTTGCATGACTCTAGGAAATGTGCATTACTTCCATGGAGATATTCACTGTGGTTCAAAGGCCAATTAATGGAATGAATGGTACATCTAAACTAATTCCCAGATGCATGCCTTTGATCTGACTTATTTCATTTATCTGCAGCAACCCACTGATTGAGAAGAAGCTCTTCCAAATGATGATTGTAAAGTATATTTCTTAAAATGAGCTGTCATCACTTCCATCACCTTCAAATGACTAATAGAAGTTATTCATTTGTATGAAACGATTGGGTTAGAAAAGCCAGCAGCCTTATGAAGCATGCTGTTATGTAACATTAGGTAAAATGTGCTGAGAGACTGAGTTTGTATTACAGTTACTATCCTTGCATGTAACAGATGCTCTTAATTCAGTAGAAACTGGTCTATGAGTGATTACCTGCCTTCTCTAGGTGCCATCTACCCTTGTTAATCTAGTATAAACATGGCATCCTTACCAACTACATTTAGTGCTTGCTTTCCTAATTAAGTGTTACCATTATAGGATGGAAATAGTAACTATTTGCAGTAACATCTAAGCTCCGGAGAAATGATGTGCACATATGATATTCCATGTGTAGCTCTCACTGTATTTCATTGTAGAAGTAATAGACTGTAGTTTGCTATTACACCACAAGGTGGAGCTCCTTTTCAGGAATATAAAAGACAATTTCAAAAGTAAAAGAAGAGACTGAGACTGGAGCACTAGCTGAAAGAGGGAAAACTGAAACACTGAGCTGAAGGGAAAAAGGGCCTTGCAGCATGACTGGATTTTCTTTTCTAGTGTTTTGGGACAGGGAAGTGAAGTAGCAGATTGTGTCTGTCTCTTGTTACAATCTTGAATATGGTATTTTGTGGAATCAGGAGAGAAGTCCGAAACCAGTAGTTCCGTGCCTGCTATGATTCAGCAAGGAAAGGAGTTCCCTTGGACTTAGTATCGAGAAGCCATAAAAGATTACCAGAGTTCCAGTAGGTGATTTTCTACTTTTCTCATCAGAGGAACAATGGCAGCTGGTCACTAGGATATTCTCGACGGAGTGGTGAGAGGCTCTGGCCATAATTTTATATTTTTATAAGATTGTGGTTTCCCCCTGTTTAATGCTTTGTGGGTTACAAATAACTGGGTTCAATATGAGCTCCAACTTGGGCCCCATCATCCCAGCAGCAAGACTGTAAATAGTCACTGGCCTGTGAACACGGTATAAAAGAGTGTTTCATAGTTGGTCTGTTTAGAATTGATTAAGGGGTAGAGGGTGTTAGTACTGCTGAATGACATTGCAATTCTCTCATATTTGTATTGTGGCACTATAAATCTTTATTGTTCAATGATAATGCATTTTGCCATGTTAGTACCGTTGCCTTAAAGAATCTTTACTGCTCAATGACATTGCATTTTCTCATATTTGTATTGCATTATAAATCTTCATTGTTCAATGGCATTGCATTTTGCTCGTGTTAGTACTGCTGCCTTCAAGAATTTTGCTGCTCGATGATATTGCATTTTCTCATATCTGTATTGTTGTATTAAGATTATTTTATTGCTTAATGACATTGCATTGTTCCCGTGTTTATATTGCTGCATTATAAAGGTTTACTGCTCATTGATATTGTCTTCTTGGTGCATGTTTGAATGTGAAGACCTTCTTCTGTTGAGTTCTGGGGAAGAGGGTGAATGTATGTTTTCATTGCATGCATATTATCACCTTGCCTTATTGCTAACTGGTGCATTGTTGAAATAATTTGTTTATGGTTGTGCTATTGCCTTTTTAAACTAGATGTGTCACCTAGAATAAAATATGTCCTTCTTGCCACCTTGGTGTGTTGGGTCTAATAGGGGTGTCACCAGAGTCAGGTTGGAAGGAACCCATATCTCTTCAGCTACACCTGTGGGTGCACTACACATGTCTGTAATAAAACCAGCATATGTCCAGAGTGTCTGGTACTGGATAATAAGATACAAAATGATGGCATTATTGTGCACTAATACTAATGAAAAATATAGGACCATATTCATGAATGCGTACACTAAGTGCAGCTATAATGTATGCAGTGTGGTGTGTCACACACAAGATAGCTCATTATTTAATATTCATTAAATGGATCTTTTGTGTAGAGCCTCAAAACAAGGGTAAATGGCAGACTATGCTAATGAAATCATAAGTAGCTATATTACATGTTAATTGACCAATCCAATATGACAAAGCTAATTAGAAAATTACTCAGTGTAGCCATTTGCACAGAAATCCAAAACTCTTCAGAATACAGCCAAGATTGCACCTAGAAAACAAATGTTAGGGATTGCTGCTGTCATCATTAGCATGTATGTGCAAAAGCCTTTAATTGAAGGTTATGCTGCTGCTGCTGCTGCCAGGCCTCGGCCAAGAAAAAGAAGGTGTTTAGACCACATCTGACTTACCATGGACTGCATAGCACAGAAATTGTACAGCAATACTGAGTGGATAGGGAAAAGCTAGAGGAAATATGCAACCTTTGCTGTCCTCACCTGAGGCCCCAGGGAAATCATGGAGAACCAATCCCAGTGGAAACAATGGTATGTGTAGCTTAATATATACTAACTACAGATATTTTCAGAGACCCACAGGGGATATATCATGAGTGTCACAGGCCTCAGCTTCTAGAATATAACATCAGTTTCAAAATGCAGTATTACAACATGTTAAGGAAGCATTTTTTTTCTCCAAGCACCACAGAAGAGACAGCAAGAACCATGCAGGAATTGTATGCAATAGTAAACTTCCCTGGAATTTTTTTTTGGGAGGGCATAGATTACACACACATAGCCCCACCTGATGAATGGAAAAGGAGGTGCAATAACAGGAAAGGATGCCACTCTATAAACTGTTAAAGTTGTCTGCAATGCCTAAGAGAACATCTGCAATGTCTGTGCAGGTAACCCAGACAGTTTTTATGACTCACACATATAGCACACCTATGAGTTGTTCACAAGGTTTGCTAGGGGATGACTTTCCACAAGGGCATCTAGTTTGGGGATGCAGGTTATGCACTCATACCTTGTTTATGATACCCATGAGAAACCCACACAATCCCACTGAACAAGGATGCAGCAATATCCATGCTCAAACTAGGAATATCATAGAATGTGTTTCAACTGGCTCAAAGGTGATGAGGCTGTGACCTACTTCAACACTAACTTTCTTCAAATCCTAGACTATCATGCACCTTATCACTCTACTAGAATAAGAACCAAATCTGCCCCATGGCTAACAAAACAAACTAAGCAAAAAATGATCCTCAGAAACAAAATATGCACTAAATGGAGAGCTACCGAATGTCCATCTGATCACCTCCTCTTTAAACAGTTAAGAAATGCCACCAAGAAAGAAACTCTTAGAGATAAAAAAGACTTCTGTCTTCACCTTCAACAAACCAGTCAACAAACTCCACAAAAATTCTGGTCAGGAATAAACAAACTTCTTCAACCAGGACATTCAACTACTCCTGCCCCATTAGGCTTCAACCATAATAATTCCAACCAGATCCCTGATGCCTTTAATAAATATTTTACAGAAGCCATTCAAACCCTAGCCAATTCTTTACCTCCATCTACTGCTTCCCCACCAAATACCTCCAAAACTTCATCTCATACCTTTCATATACAACCTGTTCCTACATCTCTTATTCATAAGCTACTTAAGAAACTGAAATCTTGCACCCCATCTGCTGACCGACTCCCATCTGAATACCTTCAAATTGCTGCAAAAGCTATAGACTACCCCATATCTATACTTATTAACAGAACTATCTCTGAAGGCAAAATCCCTACCATATGGAAAGTATCTCACATCATCCCTCTACATAAAGGTAGATCTTCTATTGAGCTTTCTAACTTTTGCCCTATTGCCTTACTCTCCCCATTAGCTAAGATAATGGAAAAATGTATTCACAAACAATGACTCAACCACCTACAACAAAATAACCTACTAGCCAACTGTCAACATGGCTTCAGACCATTCCACAGCACAACGACTGCCCTTCTATCCTTCACTGACTCTATAAATAAAAATCATAACAATAACTCCTTTTCCTCTGCACTATTTATATACCTGTCAAAAGCCTTTGATATGGTTAACCATAACTTACTTCTTGACAAACTAAATTACCATTCTCTTGATCCACTAGCATTACAATGGTTTAGGTGTTATCTTCAAAACAGGCAGCAAGCAGTGCTTTGGGATAACAATCTGTCTTCATTACTCCCAGTAAATATTGGAGTCCCACAAGGCTCAATATTAGGTCCCCTTCTTTTTTCCTTATTTATTAATGACCTACACTTGAACATACCTCAAGCTACCTGCATTCAATATGCAGATGACTCGACCTTAATCTGTACTGCTAAGAACGTAGCCTCCCTTCAGTCCCTCACCCAAACTGTTTTCCAAAATGTTGAAAACTGGTTTATGCAACATTGCCTCCCCCTTAATCCCAAAAAAACAAAACTACTACTCTTTACTCCAACTCATAAATCATCCACACCATTCTTCGCTATAACCTCTAACAATGCTACCAACATAACCCCAGATACTACCACCCACCTACTAGGTGTTACAATTGACAATCGTCTTAATTATGACAACCATATTAATGCCACCATAAAGTCTGTTAACAAAAAACTTGGTACTCTCTATAGAATTAAACCCTTCCTTACCCCCTCAGCCAGGAAAACCATTGCCCAGACCCACCTCATCTCTACCCTTTTCTATGCCTCTGCTATATATACTAACCTATCAAAAAACAACATCACCAAACTTTCTACCTGTTACAATAGCATAGCTAGATTCATTACATGTACTCCCTTCAAAACTCACCACTGTCTTAACCTCAAACAACTAGGATGGCTAGAATTGCAGAACCACATACTCTGTCAACAGTTACTTATCACTCAAAGGATCCTATACCACCCCAATGATACCCCTATCCTTGCTAATCTGATTTCACCTTATAAAAATCTAGCTACACTACGTTCTGCTGATAAACTCCTGGTCTCCTTGATTAAATCTAACAAAAAAGCTGGTGACTCACTTTTCTCAAACACTACAGGTAAAAACTGGAGTCAGCTCCCTCCTGAACTATCTAACCTAGCTTCTACTTCTCTATTCAAAAAACATATTAAAGAACATCTTAAAACTCAGTGGCTTTGTCCTCGTGCTAACCCAGACTGAAATCTTTTCCCCTCCTACTCATACCCCTTTCCCCACTCCCCTAACTTAGGCCTCCAACCTAGGCCTCTAAATCATGTTACTTTTTTTCATAGTAAGAGGATAAATTATCAATACTTTACTCTGTTGTGCAATGCCCACTTTGTGTTTAGTATACCTGTTTTGTTTTACTTAATTTAACTTTTAGCATAATGTCTATCCTATAATTATATTACTATATTATTTATTTTAACCAGTGCTACCACTGTACTGTTTTTATACATGTCTTTGTTATATGTTGTTAACTTTGTTTACTGTTCATGCTGGAGCTTTTCTCCCCGGGCCTCTACTGAAAATGGACAAATATCCAGTTAGACTAGCCTGGTCAACAAATGTAAAATAAATAAAAATAAATAAATAAAAATCAATGTTCTAGTGTCTAGACACTGCAGGAGGTGCCCTGCAGTATGACCCAACAATTTTGGCTCAATATTCACAGTCTGTGCTTTGTTGCACAATCTAATTCTCAGGAAACAGCTTCAACAAGGACAACTAGAGGCAGGATCACAGGCAGTGCCAGCAGCTCCAGCAAATGCAGATGAAGAGTCTGAGGGATACCCACCAGCAACACATGCTGCAGCAGACATAGGCACGCACTGTATGCCATGGCTCTGGCTAAGAGACAAAGGACAGCACACACACCGAATACCTAAGTGAAACCCTAATAGCCTAAGCACATACAAATTTTAAAATCTAATGACTGCCAAACTGCACGCTCTTTATTTAACTGTGTAATGGTTGTGTTCTGTTAGCATCACACAGAGACAGCCCCGAAGGACACATCTTGCAGCAGTAGTATTAACAAGGTAAGTCTCACACCTGTATGGAAAAGAAAGAAGTATATACATAATTACTCTCATATGTAAATTCCTATATGTCCCTGACATGGAACATGTCCCAGGTGTACAGTAATGTCAGTAATAGCTTGTGATTGATGTTTGCAATACATAGCTATGGATTTTTCCCAGTACTGTGCATCAAGCATCAGTTGACCATTGTATATAAACCAGACAGCAAGTGAATGATCCTATCATTTGCACAAGTGTACTAATAAGCAGTACTTAAATATCAACTTTGACTTCATTAGTATGAATGCTAACAGAAACATAATGAGGGTCAACAATTATATAAGCAATCATTCACAAACTGAGTGTGCATGATGAATTAAAGCATTTTTTCTGCAAATAGATTCACATTAAAGCAAGCTTCTGAGTAAGCAAGCATTAGCTATCCACTCTGTGCATCATACATATATGCGACCTGAAGTCACAAAGAAATGTGCAAAGGTCAGAGCACAGTCATCATCAATTGCACAGGGTGGGAGAGGGGTACAGGAGGGCAATCCTGACACCAAAGAAGTGAGTGTATACAAGTAAAACAAAAATGTATTCATTGAGCATCCAGTTGTCAGGGGGAGTAGCAAGATATATATAGCAGTCAGCAATACTGCTTAGATAACAAGTGAATGTGCATGTGTATGAGGTAGTATGGGAAAGTTTTTGTTGAAAGTGTGTGTTACTGCATGAGCACAATCAACCACTGTACTAGCATTACATCCTGGCATCTCAAATAGGTGTGAGCCAGCATGGTAGACTAGTCAGCTGGCATTATCGCCCTTGACCATGAGAACTACTTCTGCCAGAAGTTGCACTGCTAGTTCCATGAGCCTGTATAGAAGTCGTGGTGCTATCTGAATGTGAGTGATGTTTACAAGACATCACGACTACAACTGGACCATAATCACATGGCATACCACATCTGGGTGTGGACACTGCAGTCACTGATGGAGCAGTGAAAGTAATGCCACTATGGGAGCAGGATCTTGCATGGCCACATCGGCTAACAATGCATGAGGAAGCAGCTCTCTGGCCATGTGAATGTCATCCCTCCCCCAGCAGATGTTGCATTATAGACACTGCTTGATCCAGTGTGTAATTCATCCTGTCCAAGGAGTCACCCACATGGTTCAAGCAATCCCACACATCAAAACGCACAACATTTAATACTCACAATATCTCTTCTGAGGTCCTGGTGGAACATGCCTGTGTGTCCATGATGGTACTACACATATATCATGTGGCACCTATTGGCACAACAACATTTGGAGCAAGGTGGCAGCAGGTCTCCTCCAAGTACCTCTACCAACTCACCTGTGTGACACTTCACCCTTATGATAGCTACAGGAGAATTAACCAGTTCTGCACCTAGAGTAACCACATTACCCTGATCAACTAAGTCACCCTCAACCTGCCTATGTCTGAAGTCTCTGTATCATGAGCATATGTAGTTATACTGACTGTGTCTGAAATATGGTAGGGGATTTGGGGGCACAACCTCATTATCAGACTGATCCTCTGTACCCCCAGATTGTGTCTCTTCATTACCACCATTGTCATCATCAGAGGCTACTGATATTCTGACATAAGGCAGTAAGAGTTTCACAGTGCCACTGGCAGGATCACCTATGATAACAAGTAATTAATACAACAAAGATAGAAATAGAATGCAAATTGACCATACTTATATTTTGTGAAACTTATATTACAAATTAATATATGCAAATGCAATGAAAAAATTACTTTTAGTTAGACATACATCTACCTTATGTGCATTAATAAAAATACAGAAGAAGTGGTTACCATGTGCAGGTGGCCATGCAAAATGAAAACCAGGTGTGCCTGCATATAAGAGAGGTGAAACATGGATGATAAGCACCACAATGCTAATGACCCAAGAAACAGAAAACAATCCAATCTCCTAGATAGCTGCAGAATAAGATACATCTTATACAAAAGGTTACTGTCCAGTTAAAAACAATCCCTTCTTTTCTGTCTACCACACTGTCTTTTCTGATCCACCCTTCTTGCTGGCTCTATATGCATAAGTATAAGATATGACGTGTATATCTGTAATGAGAATTATTTTATTATATTGCATACACTTGGGTTATCATCCATGTCGGCCCCAACATCAACAATTCTGTATGAACCTTGTGCTGAGCTGTCTGCATCTCTGACATTGGGCAGGAACTTCTCTGTTTTAATCAGTGGTTGTACTGTAGCAGGACCACCCCTATAGCCATATGTTCCTGGGCAACTGTAGTTGCCCTAGGTCTCACCAGTGTGATCATATCACTGGCACACTGTCTTATTTTTGAATATGTATCTTCATGACTTCCCACCAGATATGGTCACAGGAAGACTTGTCACCTGTACCACTCTCTAAGAGGAATGACCCATGGTGACATGTTACTTAAATGATCACTTTATTCTCAGTGTCACTGTATGGCGGTTTATGGGGTACAGATGTCTTAGCACCATAGACCTGTATTAGAGTAAACATAAGAGGAAAAAAATTCGTAAGTAACCCAAAAGTGATTGCTAACAAAACAAACATTTATGAATGTATCCATCCATCCACTATGCACAAAATAAATTAAAAGGTAAGGCTCAATATGAGTACACACAACTTAATACAGATTCCTCTCACTCACAACAAACAAAAGGAAATGAAAAACAATTACTAAAATTACATCAGGAAGACAAATATTTCTGCAATTATTCAGTACATTGCAACATTAACAAAAGTAATTCTACACATTTTAAGGAAAAATGGATAAAACTTCTGTGGGATATCCACTTCCATGAAGGGCAGCCAAGTATACATCACAGGCTTAATGCAATTTTGTGTGTTAATAATGAAAACAACTGACCTTGCTAATCAGTAATAAACTAGTCAGCTTCTCAGATAAAACTTTCCATTAAATGTCAAATAACATTCAAATAAAAAACGTGTGAAAGCGCTTAACCTGATTCATTTTGAAGTTGCTGTTCAATGGGATGTCAGTTACAATTTTTTGGCTGTATGTTTTTAATTCGCAGTTGTGATTAAGTTGGAACGCCCAGCAGCCATCCTGCTTATTGCTTCTGGCATTTCTTATCCACACTAACAGACAATAAAGTATTTGTTTTTTATTTGGAGCAGTGTAATTACTTCCTTTTGGTGCAGTGGAGTAGGTAGCTCCAAAAATTATTTGGTGAAAGGAAGATCTTGCTGGATGTAAAGGTGTTCCGGGCACTTATAGGTACTCCGTGGTTGTTTCATTTGTATGAATTATATATGGCCATACTTTGTGACTGTGAGTAACATTTGTTTTCAATTCTATGGAAGTACAGTACTCACTGAAACAGATATTAAAGCAATGCAAATAATATAACAGTCTTGTTAGAAAAACATAGACAAGGGAATGATGCTCACAAAATAAAGACAAGAAAAGAGCTGCAGTGTTGCAAATTATTATGTTATATTGTGGGAGGAAAAATTAGCTTCGGTGTTGCCAATATGACAGTCATCCACACATCTTATGTGCAAATTACAAAGGGCAACTTTCAAAATGTCTTTATGTTGTACCTGTAACATCAATTGATACTACATGATACTGCATGATACTACATTTCATCTTGAGTATATGTTACCTACTTCTTGCTCTTCGGTGTATATGTATGTGTCTGTGGCCAATATTAATAATCTCAAGTGTGTGTTGTGAATAAATGCAATGGTGCCACAGGGTTCAAAGCCAGACAGGGTGCTGTTTCTGTGAACATACTAATGTTTAAGGAGTATATGTTCATGTCGCAAGACAACAAAGATGTTTCCTGCATTGCAATATTTTTTTATGTATTTTTCTCTCTTCATACTTTGCACATTATTTGGCATTGAGAACTGTTTACTGCCACTGAACCCTAGCAGTGAACAAAAGTTCATGAAAATTTTAATCTGGCCCATATATGTAGCATAAACAAGCATGGTGCTGGTGCGCAGCCATCAGCACTCTGGATAGTACTCAGTGAAGAAAAGGCAGATAACTTTCTCTGTGGCAAAAGGTATACATGCAGTGAGATTACAGTAAAAGGACTGGTGATGCAGGATTTGAATCTAGTTTACAGATAATTTTACAGAGGGTTAATACATACTGACACACATTTTGTTATACCTTTGTGTTTTTGTTTGAAACTCAACTAATCTCATTATTGCTAATACATGTGATCTTTGTCTGTCCCTTTTCTCATTATTTGGCATTACTTAAAAATCCTGATAATGTGTTTCAGAAACTACAAGGAGATATGAGAAGGATGAATGTGTTACTCTAATGCACTTCTTGTTCTGGTTATTGTTACAGATACCCTTGACTGATTTAATTTTCATTTCAATTATTTATATATATATATATATATATATATATATATATATATATATATATATATATATATCCTTGAAATACTGAAATATCGAAATTATGTCAAGGCTATAAAGTGGAAACCTGAAAAGAATGAAAACTCAGAAGTGCGAAATTCAAAATCTCGCATACCAGAAATTTTGAATTACCGCTTCTGCTATACACAAATACACACCTTCCTCCCCACGCACAAACACAAGCTCTGTCCTACATAAAAGCAGGGGGGCAAGCCCCCATGCACCCCCCCATGTGGGGGGCTGCACCCCCCACACACCCCTACTTAAATATTCTAACTCCGAGGTTGCACTACATACAAAAACACACAAAAAACCACACAAGCTACATTCTCCTCGCACACACACACATCACAGTAACAAAGCACACCAACACATACCACAGCCCCTATCCAAAACCCTTAACACATAAACACTTACCTGAAGCCACAACCACAGTGAAACACCAGAAGTGTTAATTCAATTCTGGCATGCGAAATTTTGAATTTCGCACTTCTGAGTTTTCGTTCTTTTCTGGTTTCCACTTTATGGGTTCGAAATACTGAAATTCGATATTTCAGTATTTCGAGTTTCTATAGTGAATCCATATATATATATATATATATATATATATATATATATATATATATATATATATAGAATGCTTTTGGCATTTGTGCTCCACTCAGCAGCATACAAACGCAATTCACTTCCTAAGGAAAAAAGAGAATTTAATTTGTGCCACCTTCCATAGCACAAACAAGTCTGGCAAAGGTGCATGTCTGTCAGAAATCTGGATAGTAGTCAGTGAAGAAAATGTACCTGTCAGCTAACTATGTCTGTGGCATAAGGTGTAAGTGTAGAGAGCTTAATGAAACAGGACAGCTAATGCGGAGCTCAAATCCATTTAAAAGATACTTTTATAGAGGGGGTCAGAATGCAATTTGTCATGGCAGTTTGACTAGGAATGTAACAAAAACAAATGAATATCATAACTATGTTTATTGTAACAAATGTATCATTACTTCTTGCTATAGAAGCCTAACATAATGTGTGTAAATTATGTTAAAAACAACAATAACATTATTAATTTGGAATGCACTTGCATATGTATGATGTGCACAATATTTTTGTTATATTTACTAAGAGTTATCACATATCATAAGCATGTGTTTTGGACAGTAGCGCATGTGAAGTATGTATGTAACATAACCCACCATATATTATTCAGATCATGCAACTGTAGGCATCTAACATGCATTTGCAAAACAAATACTGCCTGCTACATAGAAATGCAACCCCATAACTAAATAAAGTCACAAACCTAAAGGCATCTCTTAAGTATTTTATCTCAACTGATTCTTAAATTAGTATATCTCTAATTACTATGGTTAAAAGTAAGATCTCCTGTGGCAATGATAACTGATAAGCAAAGTCTAGCATGTATACTTTTTTTTCTCATGGGTTCGATTCCCAGTGGTTGCTATTTGCATGCAGTCCTCCCAGTATAAACTATCATGGATGCTTGCTTGACAATCTACTGTTTTATAACTGTGATTGCCACTGACACTCCATACTGTGAAAGAGGTACATGTCACAGTAACACAATCTACATGAATTACAGTATACAGATGTTGCAGAAAAGTATGTAATTACATGGGACAAGCACAGTGCTGTTATGTTGGCCTGTCCAGACACATGCATTTATCCCAAAACAAGTGATGCACAGTAGCTGATGTTCCAAACAGTGAAGTTATAATACTTACAAATGTGCATTTTCCCATTAAGTCAGACTTTTCCTATGGTGATTGCAATTTTTATTTTGTTCTCCAGATTGTGTAATTACTTAGGTAGTTTGTCCAGCAATGACAATGGTGAACTTGTGTGTCCTGATAGTGTCAGCTAAGTAAAGCTTTAACTACACATGTGCTATGTCCACTTCCATCCAAGAGAAAACTTTAAGTTTGGACAAAGCTCCCTCTGCCTTTTATCTCACTTTAAACACAAATGTCTGGCCAGCAACACATTGATGAGGTCATCCTTTCATAACTGCAGTCTCTCACTATAAAAGTCAGACTTCTCCTGTGGCACTTACAGTTAATACTGTCTTCCCTAGACTGTGTATACAGATAAGCAGTTGAAATTCAGCATTGGTTAAATAGTGTGACCATGTGTACTGTCATGTACAATTGGCTTTGTGACAACACCTCTTATTGTACACTTCCTCTTGTAAGATGTATTTTTACTGGCAGAGGTATCCCCTATATGAATTTACTTATGTTACACAAACAACACTGTATGAAGTTATTATTTTCAATTTTTACTTTGGAGAAATAAATATAAACTCATTTTGTAATTTCCTGGCAGTGTAAAACAATTGTTTTGCGAATGTTGTGGAGTGAGTATTCATCTTACCTTTGTTTCTACATCCTCACAGTGAGCCGGTATTGTATGTCTACATATGCATCATATGCTGATAGTATGTTAACTGTCAACTTGAAAATGTTTAATAACAATAGCTATTCTTTCTATAACTTTTTAAATATCTTACTAATGTAAACTTTCTTAGTCCCCCTACAGGACATGTTCAATAGTTCCCCTTCTGGTGCCCCATCAGCTCATTCACTCCTTTCCATGGGCAACAACCAGGTATCTTCAGAATGGATGAAGGCCCTAGGGCCCATTTGTTCTCAAATCGGAGGGGCCTTATAAGCTCATTCATTTTCCTGATCCCTAATGACCCATTTGATCCTCTTAGCTGAGAGATGATTTATTATTTTCTAGATCTTGATGAAAACCCTGTGATCCATTCATTCTGTGACCAGATGAGAGCCGTGTAAACCATTCAGTCTGTGACTAGGTGAGAGAGCTGTGACCCATTCTTTCAATGGTCAAGTAAGAGCCCTACAACCTAGTCATTCAGTAATCAGGTGACAGCCATGTGACCCATTCATTCTCTGAAAAGGTGAGAGCCCTGTGACCTATTCATTCTATGACCAGGTGACAGCCCTGTGACCAACTCATTCTGTGACCAAGTAAGAGCTAATTGGTCATTCTTTCCCCAGTAGCCGAAGCTCAGTAGTCAGAAGCAGATTATGCTCATGTAGGGTGGTCCCTAATTGGCCTAACTCCTCCATAAATGGGCTGTGATGGCACAAATGCTAACACCTTTGGGGGACACATAGGCACATCCACATATATCTAACTCCCCCCTCAATTTACCTGCAGCATGGCCTCACTTTCACCCACATGCTGTCAAGTTTACTTCTACACTCCTGTACAAGTGTCTGGTAGTAGGCCAAAATGCCTTTTCCCACTGTCTGAATTCCCTCAGTCTGAGGCTTTTGATGTTAGCCTTGATTTCAGAGAAGTAGATGCCAAATGGAAGTGATGCTATCACTGAGCCCTGGGGGATTCTGATACTGAATGGACTTTTTGTGGAGGTGGACTCACCTATCCTGAGTTTCTATGATCTATCTGTTATGTCAGATGGCTATCCTGTGGATGTGCTAGGGGCTTATTCTTAACCTTCTGAGCTTGTCTGCAACGCCCAAGTGGGGTATTGTATTGAATTCTTTAGGCAGGTTCGGGTAGGCAGTATGGACTGTTTTGTCCTTGCCCATTGCTTTGGTGACCTTCTTGAAGAAGTCATCAAAGTTAAGTAAGCATGGCGGGCCCTTGACAAAAGCAAACTGGGTTGGATCCAATGTGTGAACATTTCCTATGTCATTATTTAGCATGTCCACAATTATTCTTTCCATGGCCTTACATATGACAGTCACCCATGGGATACTTCTAGTCACCCATGAGCATGGTGTTGGATTGAATGAAAAATAACTCAAGATCATTTAAGTAAGTAGTTTGGATTTCCTGGGTCATAGAGGGGGACCTATACCTCACAAAGATATAGTAAGAGACTTTGTTTATAGTGAACGAACCACAACTACGAAATATTTGTTTATAGTGAGTTGAACATGGAGGGGCTCAAGTGTGTCATACTATTTGTCCATTCTTGAGGCATGATTCCTTATCTGTGCAGCAGCTGATCTAAATGTATGGAAGGCATAACAGCCCAGGAATAAAGGCCCTCTCTGTGGTTTTAAACCATGTCACGGTAACTACACAGACACCTACATTCTCTAGGGTTAGGAATGCTAGAAAGGAGTGGAGTTTTTTTGTTTGCTTTTTGTTTAAACTCCTGGCATTGAGCAGTATCACCTTTAGGTAATTCTAGGTTGGTTTAGCTATGTTGAATGGTTCATCTGGTTGGCAATGCCTAAAAAAAGGCGTGATAGAGTTAGCAAGGTTTCAGCCTATATTTGAAAGCCTAGGGGGACAGATGCAGACCATCCCTGGTGAAGCATTGTGGTCTGTCAACCATATCTTTCCAGGCCAACAAATATTGTACCCCTTTTGAATGATACTAAAAATGAAGGAAATTATTAAAATCAATTATTTTTTGTTTCTATTGTGGCATCATCCTTGGAGAAGGTAGGATGTTTCTCAATGCTAGGTTCATACCGACATGGAACACACAGTCCAAGAGCCTCATCATATTTCTCGTCTTATAGTCCAGGGAGGTACGTCTGATATTATTTATTCCCACATGGATTATGACTAAGTCACACTGATACTTGTGGTTCTATGACTGTAGTGCATGAGTGGTATGGTGGATCCTGTCCCCTGATAGGCAGCTAATAATAACTCTCTCCTTGCTCAGCCTGGTGAGTGGGACAACAGTGTGCCTCACAATACAGTCTTTGATGAACAACATTTGGATTGTGTGATGGTATGCCTTATGGGGTTAGGTGTAGAGACACAATGAGCTGAGGCTGAGTCTGTCATAGTGGGTGTTGCTTTGATAGAATGTTTTTGAGTTTGTTGAATGTACTTATTGTAATTACTGTATCTGGAATTCCTTTGAGGTTTTGGTTTGGGTAGATTATTGTTAAGAATGTCAGCATGTGTGAGTCTATGTGTTTGTCCTGTAGTGTATGTGGCAGATATTGTGTAATGTTGTGTGCTTCTGAGAACCTGTTTGGCATTTCTACTGGCTGCATTTAAGAGTCTTGCCTTTAGAGACACTGTATAAGTACATCTTTCACATACTATATCAGATTGTTTGAGAATTAGGCGGCTGTCAGAAAAGATGAGACAATTTCTAAGTTGTCTCAAGATGCCCATTTCTACCAAGTTGGCTAAAGAGACAGTAGAAACAGAACTCATTGGTTTAAGGTATAAATATAGTGGGTTACAGGAGAAGTGATACCAAGGGGTTCTATGCTCCTCTTTGTGTAATCACTGTGAGGGAGAACAGATTTGCTAGGGTATTAGTTGGGTAAGAAGTACAATTTTAGTCTAATGTCAAGGAGCAATACCTTCTCACAAACAGTACACCTCTGTTACGTCTCTCACCAGGAACAAAGTAGTAACATTAATCCAAAGTTGACCTGTAAGAAGCAAATTTCAGACTTTCCAGTGACTGGCGATCAGTAGGGAGATCAGAATATAATGCCTTTCTGCTCTTTCTATCACCAGTAGTAAAGCAGAAGTATTAATTCCAAGCTAATTCTTGAAAAGCAGTTCTGCAGCTCTCCAGTGATTGGTAGGGGAGGTTGGCATAATGGTTAAGGTGTTTATCTTACAGATACAAGGTAGTCTAGCCTCAGATGTTACAGATTTTAAAAGTACACTGGAAAGAAAGGATTAACACTCTGACTGTTGCAGTGTACAAAATTGAGTGGGGTTTTGTGAAATAGAGGCTAACTCAAGCTTTAGTGTCTAAGGGGAGGGCCTCCCAGTTTGATATTTCAATGACCAGTAGAATAACTAGATTAGATTAAATGGGGGGACCTTCTGAAGCTAAATTTAAAGTAGGGGCAAGCAGCTCAAAAGCTGTCAAGTTTAAAATCTTCAGATCAGCAAATTTCTGAAAACAGGAAAGCAGAAAAAAGGGGAATAAACACAACAGGCAATGCAGAAGGCAGCTCTAAAACTGGGCACATGCACAGTGCTGCTTGAATATGGGTGCATTCCTGGAATGATGTTGATAGCTACTGAAAAACACTTATTAAAGGTATTTAAAAGTTGATTTGAAGCTGCTTTTTCTCAGTAGAAAATAAAAGTGTTGCTGAATGCTTGGCGATGGAAGAAACAAACTATGTTGTAGACTTTGGGCATTTCAAGGGAGAACTAGCTCGGTAGTCATATCTGAGTTATCATGGAGCTCAGCATTAGCCACCCAGAAAAGCTAAAACATTAAGACTGAATGTTAGCAAGATGATCAAAACTTTGAAGGCAAAAGAAATAGAGTTATGAAATTTAATGGAAATGTTTAATGTCTATACAAAAGTTGCTATGACTGAAGATGCCATGTACGCACCCAATCATCTGGCAGTGATGGAGCCAGTTAGTCAGAAATGGCAGCGATTCAGAAAAAGAAAAAGAGACAGCAAAAGATTTGAAGATATCAAGTCATGCCTCACTGAATGGGAAGATAGGTGCAAAAGAGTAATTGAAGATTACATTGTGGTTTGGAGGAGACTGGACTATGGGCAAGTTAAAATGGTGGAATAAACTTTATGTGCTAAAGAATTCTTGGATGTTGCAACAATGAAACAGCTGCCATTTCCTTTAATGGATATCAGGTACGGGAAAGTTAAGCCAGTATTTAAATGACATTACAAGAGAGAGAAAACAAATGCTGTGGAAGTTGTGGTAACCACATAGAAAATATGTGGCTTGGAAAATAATAATTCTGAAACAGGACTATTCACAAGTTACTTTAAAAACCCATTCTTGTTTTGTTGACGTGATAAGGGACTGTACTAATAAAAGACTGCATTTAAATAATCCTGATGAGGCAATTGAGAAAGTAAAATAATTGCCTGTGAGACAGATGGAATTGTGGGTATGTCAGAAAGAAAACAGATGTTAATGAATGAGAGGTATTGATACAATGGTAGAAAAATGATGAGTGAGAGGAAATGTCAAATTTTACTGAAATTATACTCTTGTTTCCAAAAGCAATCCCTGAGCAAAGATGGTTGGATATACTTGAAAGCTGGACTTGAACTTGAATTGTTATGGAAAAGATGAGTCTACGGATACAGATTTAGCAGTCATGATTATGCAATAGAGATGGAGTGTTATTAACATTCCATTTTGTGGTGAGCAAGTTGATTAATCTCTACAATATACTGAGCATGCCATAAAGATGTATTTGTGTGGGGGGGTACTAAATTCCTGCACTAGTTTGAGCAAGGTAAGATGTGTTCATGTTGCGGGTCCAGCCATATGTATGAAGGTTATACAGCTGTCCTCAAGTAAAGTTAAAGGAGAATAAAGGGTGACATTTAAGTGCTCTAAAAAAGAAAGTTGATACATTTTGCATATCCTTATTTTAGAAAGCAGGTTATATTAGCACTTGAAAGAGTTTAACGATGTGTTAGTATGGCTATAGTATTAAATGGGAGTCAACTTACTGTGTCCATGATGAATGCTGCAAACTGGAAGAAGGCATTATTTAAAAAAAAATCAAATAGAGCCTTTGTTTTTATAACAACTATTTTTTAAGGAGGGTGATATGTTAATCCAAGGTTAATTGCAAGGTAGTATTTTAAATATATCACAAAGAAATGTGTAGTGATGCCTAGATAACTGTGTTATAAATCTAGGGCATACTTGCATGCAGTGACTGTTAACCAAGGGTATGGCACTCTCTGAAAAATTAAAATATTGAGTTTGAAAGGCGAATTGTATACAAGAAGACATGATTTTCTAACAGGTACCAAAACAGACCCTTATTTCATGATTAGATTTTTTTTATAGAAAGGAGACAAATGTCATTCATTTGCAGTTATTATGCTTAATCAACTATCAGGGCTTGTTAAGCTTGCAATATGAATCAGTGGAGACCATTATTTTGTGATTTCAGCTGCTATGTTTTTAGTGGTGACAAATGTTACTCTACTATGAACATGAACTGCTTACTGTAGTAAATATTACCATTTTAAAGCCTGAAATATATGTCAACATTTTCACCATTCGCATTAAGGGTTACATTCATTACATTGAGGCTGTTATAGTGGAAAGTCATATTGCAGCATTATGTCAAAGATTTTTCTTCAAATTCTGCAAGTCTTCTGCTAAGTGCAGGGTATTTGTTTTATCAGTACAAGTGAATTGATATGCTCTGTTCACTTATAGAGATAATTTGCTTGCAGTATGTGTTTTTCCCTGAGAATGCCAGACAGTGACATCTTGGACATTTGACAGCCCTATGGGAAACATAAATGGAAGGCTCCAAATTGGCCTCTCAAATTCTGAACTGATTGCTAGCTTACTTGTCTCATGAGCTCAAGCTCCCCCAAATAGTGTATAAATTAGACAGCTATTCAACCATTTTAGGAGAGAACACACCCCCCACAAGTACTAGCAGCCACATACTGCATACATATAACCCACAACTGTCACTCTGGGTTTCTAAATAAATCATAAGGGTCTGAATCCCTTAAACCTACTTGGTTCTGGAGATATCCATCCCAACCCTGGCCCCTCTTCTCTCCCCAAAACTATCTCTACACTGCCCCTATCTTACTCCTTTAACAGTTACCAACCTCAGTCACAACAATCATCTCCATCCAAATACTTAATTATTTACTCATTGAATATTCAGAGTCTAGCAAATAAAGTCACTGAGCTGCACTCATGGATAGCTCTCAATACCCCTCACATCCTCTCCCTATCTGAAACCTGGCTCAAGCCACAAATCTCAAATAGTGAAATACTCCCACCAGGTTATAATATATTCCGATCTGATAGACCTGTAAAAAAAGGTGGTGGCATGGCCATCCTCTACTCAAACAACCTTATCCTCTCACCATATCCTTCCCCAATTCCTGACTTCCTCCCAGCTGAAATCAGCATCCTTAACTGCCATCTGAATCCCCACAAAAAACTTGCAATTGCCTCTATCTACCTTCCTCCTGGTAACAATCTGCCCATTCATGAAAACATCCTATCCTGGTTCTCCCACAACATACCATATGAGAAACTTATCCTTGGTGATGTCAACATTGATTGGTCCAAATTCACAGCTGACTCCCCCCAACTCAGTATCCACCTACACGACTTCCACCAACTTATAACATCTCCCAATCGCTTCCATAAAAATTCCACTTCCAGTTCCATCACAGACTGTATCCTTACCAATTCTCCCCACTAATACCAAAATCCCACCACCTTACCTGACTCCCTCAGTGATCATCTCCCTACCACCATCTTAAGACACCACTCCCATATTCCTAAACCCCACCTTATCAAAGAGTGTCGAAAACTATCGACTTTCAATTCATCCCAATTTAACTCCATTCTCCACAACATAAATTGGTCCATCCTAAAACACCCCCCCCTAAATGATGCTGCACTTTCAATAGCATCTTCATGAATACTCTAAACTCCTTAGCTCCCCCCTCTAGGAAAATCAGAGTAAAATCTAACCATGCTCCCTGGCTCTCCAAAGAGACTAGGTCACTTAAGAAACAAAGAGATTGTGCTTGAAAAACCCCGACTAAAACTAAATAACCACCTTTTCTTCAAAAATACAGGCAACTGAGGAACCTTGCAAAAAAACATACAACTAATGACAAAAAGTTATACTGTAGCTCTGCTCAGCTTAACAACAAATCCAATCCTTGAAAATTTTGGTCAACTCTCAACAACATCCTCTATCCTGGAAAGCCTTCTAATCCCTCCCCATACCCTAACTCTTCCTCTCAGGAAACAGCTACCCTCCTGAATAAACACTTTATCTCTTCCATACAAAAATCTGGTAACCTCTAAGCCAAACTCTGCTTTGATACCCACCCCTCCAAGTCCCACTAACACAACTTTGTTTTCTATTGAGCCAGTTCCCATTACTTACATCAAATTGCTACTACTCAAGCTAAAACCTTGCTCTCCTTCCACTGACAATCTATCTCCTGCATTCCTCAAACTTGCTGCTAACTCAATTGCCTATCCTATATCTATATTAATTAATCGATCTATTCTGGAATCAACTGTCCCCACCCTTTGGAAATCTTTCTTCACTATCCCTCTTCATAAAGGTGGAAATTCCACTGACCCTCTCAAACTACTGACCCATTGCCATTCTGTCCCCCCTCTCCAAGATATTAGAAAATGTACTCACTCACAACTTTTCAATCACCTCCTCACAGACCACTTACTTACCCCTACCCAACATGGATTTCATCCTCACCACAGCACCACCGCTGCCCTCCACTCCTTTACTCATATTATTGCAGAGGCCCTAGACAACAATAAACTCATTTCCTGGCTGTTCCTAGATCTCTCCAAAGCCTTCAATACTGTCTCTCATCCTCTACTACTGTCCAAACTCGCAAATCTCCACCTATCCCCCTCCGCACTTGCCTGGTTTAATAGTTACCTATCTGGCAGGGAACAATCTGTCAAATGGCTCTCATCCTCCTCACCTTTCCTTCCCATCTCCACTGGTGTTCCCCAAGGCTCCATCTTGGACCCCTTTTGTTTAACATCTTCACCAATGATCTTTACACCTCATGCAAAGAATCCTCCCTTATTCAGTATGCCGACGACTCCACACTTATATCCATCTCAAATAACATTCCTGAACTACGCTCCCTTACCCAACAGGCCCTACTATCCACTGAACAATGGCTCTCTCACAACCTATTGATCCTAAATCCCAAAAAGACCAAACTCCTACTTTTCCTTCCCCGTTCTCTTTCTCATCACAAAACCTCCTTTTTTTATTACATCTTCTAACAATAAAACTATCCAACCTGACACCCACACAAAACTCCTAGGGGTCATTATCGATGACGAACTAAAGTTCAACCTACACATACTCCAATGTATAAAAAAAAAACAGAAACTAGGTCTGCTATACCGGAACAAAAAATTCCTAATCCCTGAATTTAGACTTACCCTGGGCCAGGCACTCCTCCTCCCCTCCTTCTTATATGCCGCCCCAGGTCTTACCAATATCCAGGCCTCCACTCTAAACAAACTCCAACAGACTTACCATAAAATAGCCAAATTCATTACTAGCTCCCCATACAACTCACACCACTGCATTTCTTTAAACTCTCTTCAATGGCTTAACTTCCCCAATTTCTGCTATCTTATCAATTTCATATGCTACACTCTATTATTTATAAACCCTCCTTCTGTCCATCTTTATCTTCCTTAGTCTCCATCTACATCCTATCCTGGACCCTCTGTACTTCTAACCAACAATTACTTGATATCTACCACCCAAAAATGTCAGTAGGCAAACTACTCTACAAACACTCCCTTGCCCATGCTTGGGAACAAACTTCCCCTTGACTTATGTTCAGTCTCTCACACCTCACACTTTAAAATGAACTAAAAGCTTATTTTCTCAATTCCAGAACCTGCCCTTGCCATGACTCTACCTAGTCTTCCTTCCATTTATGTACCCTCAAAAGGACCATACTTAGTACCTCATTACAACTATCTCTCCAATGTGTCTACTATGTATTTGCATAATTTTATACAAACAAAAAATGTTCATTGTTGACCTATTGAATTATATCAATGTAAAATTGTTACTTAGCTTCTTTTTAATACAACTTTAACTTTATGCATGTAACCCAACATATGTGAATTGTTTTGCTATAACTGCTATTATATCAATATTGTTTAAAATTGTATATGTTTAAAATGTACTACTGGAGCTTTTCTTCTCAGGTCTCCACTGAAAATGGGCCACAAGCCCAGTTGGACAAACCCGGTTAACAAATGTCAATAAATAAATAAATATAAATAAATAAATCATAAGGGTCATCTTTCAATGAAATGTCAGTCTGTATGTGCATCGGATTACCTGATATTCCAGGTATCAACAACATACAGTGGCAATATGTATTAAACAGATATATGGAAAGAATGAAATCATGGGATGCATTTTGAAAACAGAGAGTCACACAAGAACATTTACTAGATAAGTATGTATAGCTGTGCTACAAATATGAGTATATAATAAGAATACAAAGTAAAACTCAGATGTAATTACATGCACATATGTGTTTCAGATCTTCATGATTATCCACTAAAGACTTGCTCCAGGATTCAATAAAGTCCATGTAGGCTCCATGTAGAGCCTACACAGAATGTATCCATGTACACGGCCATGGTTCCCCCTTGGCAGAGCACCATACATATTAATTATGATGAGTACCTAAGGGAGGTCACAGCAACATGGACACTGAATCCGTGTTAGACTGACAGCACAGCCACACACCTTTCAGCCTGTCCACCTTGGCAGAAAGGTGTACAAGACATTTATTCCATTAAATTGCATTTTCTTTTTTTATGTTTATGTGTTTGCATGGTGTGGCGTATTTCTTAGCTATGCTTAGCTTTGCACAGATACACATCAAACATATGCTACACATCTAAAGATAGAAACCGGTTGCATTCACTATATAAATATTTTTTTTTGTGCTTGTTTGCGTGATGTGGCACGTTGTTTAGCAAGGTGTAGCACTGCATTCTTAAGCATTAGACATCTGCTAGAAACCAGATGCATTCAATATTAACTGTTTTTTTTTCATGTTTTGCTTGTTTGCATGACGCAGTGCATTGCTTAACTAAGAGTAGTGAGGCGTACTTAAGTAGTTGGCATCTGCTAGACAGCAAAAATAGAAGTTGGATGTATTCAATTGTTGTAGGTCTGCTGTGCTTAGCAATGCACAAACCTGTGCAGTGAAGCTGTGTTACACTTACAGGCACCTTTGCAGTATATTTGAAGATATCCCAGTGGCTGGATAGGTTGAGTCATAATCTACAGTGTAGTAGGTCCCGGGTTCATGTCCTGCCTAGTAATGCTTTTTACATATAGTGCTGTGAAACTGTGTCAGGTGACTGAAACATCAGTTGACTTTAAATTAAATAATGTTACATTTAGAAACAGAAAAGCTGTGCAATGCTAAGCAGTGCTTAAGCATGGCCAATGGTCTTTTTCAGTTTGTACATTGCTAAGCTTCACTTAAACATGGATTGTGCGACTTTGTGCAATGCTAAATGACACAGCGCATTTTTGAAAGACACAGTATGACATTCAAGGGTGGGAATGCACCATATTTAAAGGCCAATATGTGGGAATTTCACATCATTCCTTGGAGTCTGACCTTGACTGTGGGTATGGCTGCTGGAGTTGGCGAGGCAGTGCACTTTAGAGCAGAAAAGTGGGGTGCACAGGAGTCCAGGGTTTTTATTAGACTCCTTGTATGACACCACAAATCCCAGCTGTTACAGGGTGATTACCAAGGCTCTGAGTGTAAGTCTGAGTCCTGGGATAATTTAGGTTCATAGATTCATAGGTTGGTACTAGGCTATCGGCCCTAGGGCCTATACAAGCCTAGCCATAACAATTCCCTGGATATTTCTTTCCACAATATTTACTTCTCTGGATCCCTGTCTAGCAGGGTGACTGACATGAACCCCAGGGTGAATTTCTTATCTACCATCCAATCATCAAGGTTCTTTTTGAAGAGGGCCAAGAAAGAGCTCTGTTTGGCATGTATGGGCAGTCTATTCCAGAGTATAGGGAGTCTCTGGGTCAGGAACCTATCCCTCCAGCATGTTTTGTTTATTGTGATGACAAGGTTTAAATCTCTGGAGCATGCCGCTTTGAGGGATTGGGATTTCTTTACATGGAGCATGTCCAACAGCTCAGGGTTTGACATGGTCTTGTATGTTAAGCAGAGATCACCTCTGAGTAGACAATATGCCACAGAGTATAGCTGGAGTTTTTTTAGATGGTCAGCATAGGGCATCTGCTTTAGGTCTTTGATTCTTTTAATGAGGTATTTCTGTGGCCTTTCCAGCTGTTGCAGATGTCTTGTGAGGTACAGACCAAATGGGGTGTTGTACTCTATAATGGGTCTAATGAGGGATGAGTACAGTGGGACAATTATCTCCTTTTTTCTGGATGAAAAGCCCTTAGTGATGAGGTGTGCCACATAGAAAGATTTCCTGACTGTTGCATCGATGTGGTTATTAAAGGTGAGAACACTGTCCACCTGTGTCCCTAAGTCTCTCATCACACTTTCGGTGTTTAGTGTACTGCCACGTATGTGGTAATTCATGGGTACATGGTTTTTCCCAAAGGGGATAACTATATATTTCTTGGCATTAAGCTTGAGCCCATGGCTCTGGCACCAAGCATATGTTTCTGTAAGGCCCTTTTGTAGAATATCCACATCATTTGGGGATTCAATAATGGCTCCCAGTTTGCAGTCACCTGCGAACGTTGTTGGCCAGAGTACCTTAGTGTTGGCCTGTACTTCAGAGAAGTAGATGCCAAACAAAAGTGGTCCCAGAATTGAACCCTGAGGCACTCCACTTGTCACTTCTCTGGAGCTTTTACAGTCTGGGTTCTGTCAGTAAGTCAGTTGGCAACCTATCGAGTGACATAGGGATTTATGCCCAGCTTAGGGGATGGTGTTGAAGGCCTTGGCAAGGACCAGATAGGCTGTGTGGACTGCCTTACCCTCCTCCACAGCTCTGGAGACTGATTCGAATAAGTCCATCAGGTTCAGGAGACAAGATCGGCCCTTCACGAACCCAAACTGGGTGGGGTCCAGGGTTTGAAGGTTGCCAATGTCTTTGTTTATAAGTTCCATGATAATGCATTCCATGCCCTTGCAGATCAGGCTCATCAGACTGATGGGACGGTAGTTCCCAGGATCCAAGGTGGATCCCCCCTTATGGAGTGGGATAACTGTAGCTGTGCACCGCTCAATGGGCATGAAGCCTGAGGTGAGGCTATGGTTAAACATGACACTTAGGTGAGGTGCCAGTTCATTTTGTAGTTCATGTAGTACACAGCCCGGGATGTCGTCTGGTCCCGTGGATGCTGCATTCTTAGCTATGGAGAGTGCAGTTTCTACCTGTGTGGCCGTGATTACTGGAATTTGGCATTCTTTGGTGTTGAGATGGGCCCTTTAGTGGGTGAGAGGGTGGTGTAGTTTGCACTGAATCGATCTGCTGGGATATTGGCAATGTCCTTGCGATCAGTATATTTAATGCCATTCTGTTGTAGCTCAGAGCAGATCTGAGCATTGCCATTTAGATTCTTGACATAACTATAGAAAGCCTTGTGGTTGTCTTTGGAATCTTTGGCAATTTTATTTTCGTAACTTGCTTTGGAGGATTTTATGAAGGATCTCAGCTTCTTACTGAGGCTGGTGAGGGAGTTTTTTGCATCCTGGGATTTTTCTGTTTTCTGCAAAAGTTTCTTCCTTCTGTTGTATAGTTTGTTTATGGCAGGGGACCACCAGATTGGCTTCCTTTTTTTGGAGGAGAGTGGCTTGGTTCTATTTGGGATGGCACGATTCATGCACGAGTGGATGTACTCATACAGTGCCTTAGTATAGGATTCAGCAGTCAAACATACAGCTCCCATCCACATGGGTGTCCTGAAGATTGTCACTTCTGACTTGAGTAACATGAAGTTGGCTTTGGAGAAGTTTTTAAGGAGGTTTCCTTATGGGGGGGGGGATGGGGATGTCAAGGGTGATTTGCTTATATTCAGACCTGACCAATGAGGAGGTGACCACTGGTGTGGAGCATCTATCTCCCATGTTGGTAATGGCCAGGTCTAGGATATTGGAGCCCCTGGTTGGACTATGGATTAGTTGATCCAGGGCATTGGAATTTATGTATTCCAATTACCATTGGGAAAAGGTGTTGGTACCCGAATAGTTTTCCCAGTTAATGGCAGGGTAGTTGAAATCAGCCAGTATTAGGGTGTTTGGTTGTATCTTAATATTTTCTGGTATTTTTAGAAAGGTGTAGTGAGAATCTTGGGGCATGGTGGGAATCTGTAGCAAGCTACACTTTCGATTGCAGTCTTACCTAGTGTTAGTTGCACCTGGAGAATTTCAGATGCTTTGTGTTGGGCAACTAGCCTGGAGGTGTGAATATCCTTGGTGAATATGGACACTCCTCCACCTTTAGTGTTTCAGTCTTGGTTTGGTGGCCAAAAAATATGGTAAGAATTGTAGTCTGGTATTGCAGGGGTGCTCTCCGGAGCCTTGAAACAGTTCTCAGTTACTGCACAGATATCGATGTTTCCCCATTTTAGTTGTGCCCCAAGAGAGTGCACTTTGAGGTTTAGACTTTTAGCATTAAGTAGCATTACCTTCAGATTTTGCATGCTTGTATCTGTTATGGTGGTGGTTTTGTCCTTTGAACCTTGTCTAAAAAATGCCATGGTCCTAACCAGTGCAACTTGTATCCACCACACTTTTGAGCGGTGCTGTCACCACTATGATGACCTGAAATGTAGGAAGAGGGGAACCTTGGACACCTGGCTCCAAGAGGCTAGGGATGGGCACACCCCACTGATATGTAAGTATGTTTTCCAGTAATTTATAAATATACTAGCTGAATCTGTGCAAACCTGATATGCGTACCACAGATACAGAAGAGAGGGCTTGCAATGTACAGTCCCATGCAGGGAGTTTGGCCAGGTTGAGGCAAGCACTTGGTAAGTAAGAAAATCATCAAAGTAATAACTTAATGCATAACTTTATAATGCAGTAAAGTAAATACAGATTTTGTAGTCTTAACAGTCAGGTATGAAATACCTGGGACATCATATATCTTTATTAATATGTCGGTGCATATCTGATTGGTAAAGTAAGTTAAAGCAAGTAAACATGCAGTACTGTGTAGCATTGCTTCTAACCATCAGTTAATGTTATGGTCTACCCAGATTAAGAGTCACTATTCTGGTCTGCTCATGATCTGAAATATGCTTAAGGATGCACTCAATAAATGAACAGAGAATACTGGTAAGTTAACAAAAGTTCTAGACAGATATCCATGTCTAAATGCCAAATTTGAAGCAACATTAATCAATAAAGTTTAAAAGGAGAGGCTGCTTTGATAATTAAATTTTCAAATAAAGTGCTTGTGGGTTTTAATCCGACACCAGACAAATGATCAATGTGAAGTATTAAATAATGTGCCAACATATGTCATACATAACTGCAGTACAATACCCAGATTAAGGGACAAGCTTCTGTTCTGCTCATTTTGTGTGATATATGCTGTAGGTTGCAGTTAATAAATGAATAGGGTAAATGTATAAGGTAATGCAACTCCTATGCAGCTATACATGTATGTATATCAAGATTTGAAACAGCATACATCAATAAAGTGCAAAATGAGATGTTGCTCTGATAATTTAAGGTTTTCAGATAAACTGTACAGTATTCCTGTAGTCATTGCTTGTGGGTTCTAATCCCACAGCAGTCAACTGAGAAATGTCCAGCTGTCTAGTGTAATTATTGTACACGAATATACCTCTCAACTGTCATGATTTTTTGTAAAATGTAATGATTACTGCCCCATATGTCTAGTCCTTTGATTTGCAGATATATGACATTACTTGGAATGCGATTTAATAGCAAATCTGTTATCAGAACAACTTGCTACCAATGTTTGAGCACACTATATAAAAATGTTCCCTGTTGATGTGCCTTTGTACCAACATTTTGTATGGGTTGGCCCATAATGTCTCATGCTAACAGGTTGAGAGCTATGTATGTGCAGCATCATCTATACAATATAAGCAGTCACTTATTCACAAGTGAAATCTAACATATCTAGAAGTATGTAGTAGCAGTCTGTGTAGTTATATAGTATTTTATCTGTGAAGTTACTAATGTTCTTCTTTTTTGTCTCATCCCACCCCTTCTATTGAGTATTAATTATATTTATTATTATAATTTGATATTATCATGTTATTTGTAATTACCTCATATGCTGGCCTTATGTATAATTTAATATTGCTTTGCTGTGAAAAAACTTTCATTTACATTATTTTTTGTTGTGTTCCTCATTGCATTATTTTCAGTTTGTTCCCATTACTCATTTTTGTTTTCTCTTATGTTATTAATTATATTTGCTTGGTTATGTCTATTTTTCCTTATGTTTATATTTAATTTACCACAGCGCTACAAGGCAGGCTGGTTCCCGGTGATCCACCTAACTTGACTCCCCTGGTCGAGGCACCAGGGCCCAGCACATCTGGGTTTCAGCCTGGTAGCATTCCCTCTGCCACCCCTGCACTATCTGGTCCATTGGGTAGTTCTGCCCCACGGGCTGGTGGTGATCCACCCCTCTGGGAGTGGAAGTGGAGAGGGTGCTTTTGTCACCCGCTAAGAATTGCCATGAGCTGCAAACCTGTTGGTGCATGTCTACGCAAGATGGAGAGCATACTGTCCATATTGGTGGGGAAGTCTGGCCTCAGGTGCCAGTGTTGACCACTGCCTCCACAGGAACAGTGAAGGTTCAGTGCTGATAGTCCCATGGGTGAGGACTTGATTCACACTGCTACCATGTCTGACATCCATGGGACTGGGATTCCATAACACCCTCCCCAGCCAAGGTGCTCACCCCCCTCTTGTGTCATACACCAAGCTTGTCTGCTGCCTTGTCTGTTTTGTCTGTCTGCAAAAGCTTTCTCACCTTCCCAACTTACCTCCCCCACACATACCTATCTCCCTTCCACAACATTTCGTTCTCATCTTAAAAAATAAATAAATAAATGGGCACCTGCCCCCAAAAAGAATTGTCCCATACATAGCTCTCCATTTTGCATACGTGTCCACTGGACACACATAATTTGGTCCAATTGGCTTGACAATGCACGTATGTTGTCGTCATCCCTCTTTCTGTGGTGACAGTCCAAATTCAACTAAAAAACTGTTAAAGCACACAGTTGCTTCTGTAGAAGAAATGGATAGCTATGGTTCTTTCCTACACCCTTCCTGCACATACCTAATTGCCTTTCACAGTGTTTGCCCCCTGCTTGCACCCTATTTCACCACTGTCCTATCTCCCCATTTTTCTTTTCTTTAAATATTTTTTTACGCAAACACACAGCATTGCTAAGCTAAGCTAAATGGTGGTATATTGATATATGTACTTGAAAAAATAGTACTCGCGTTCAAAAATTACACCTGCACTCTATTTCAAATCCAGGACCATTGCACCAGAAGAGTACTACATCAAACCACCAAGTCACGCAGCCAGTGGATTAACACAGCTGTTTTAAGCAAAACATAATACTTGTCATTTTCTCATTATTAAGCATGTTTAAGCCATGCTGCGCAATATGTCACATCACACAAATCAGCTATAAGATTAATGGAAAAATAGGAGTATAATTGGGACTCTGGTAGAGAAAGACATCACTATAAAGCCATACACATAATAATAGATGTAAGTGAGGTATGTAACAGCAGGTAACTGTGCAATTATATCTACAACATGTAAAAATACACCTGCAATGATAGTGACTCAGTAGCTCAATCTGTTATGCTCTTTGACAACATTAAGTTTTGGTTCACATGGCCCTGAGTTCAAATACAGCTGTGTCTAGCATTTAAAATACTTAGTAATCACGTGTACATCACCAGTATACATTTTGATATGTATGACTGTCTCATCACCTATTTAACCAGCCAAAGCATTATAGTTTGAATGACTACTTCTAAATAATGGCAGTCAAAGGCCTACAGATGGACCACATTTAATCTATTCCTAATACAACACTTGAAAGTGCATAAAATGTCAGGTCATGCATTAGTATGAATTCCAAGAGGATTTTGAAGTATATAATTCAAATGAGGACTAGTCATATCAGACTGCAGCCCACAATTATTTGTTAGTGATAGTACAGACAACCACAGCTGTACAAGTAACATACATATAATGAGGTCGTGCTAGAAGCAATGGTTGCCAGCACACGTGTTACAGATGACTACTATGACATAACACGTGACTTGGCAGTTATCCAACTGGTTGACATAATGGTTATTGTACCACCTACCTAGTTGTAGGATACACCAAGCATTTTTCTTTTTACTCTGTTAATGATAACTTTGACTAATATACTTACGTTAAACACATACCCTACTTTCCAGTTGGATGAGTTCCGTCAATCTGGCTCTGGCTGTACACCAAGGTTGTTACAAGCCCCACAGTTACTCTTAAGTGTTGTTGTCCTGCACATTCTGCATACTCTCTAACTATGCCTATTGCTTGCAGCAGCAGCATCAACTTCAGCCTGTAGCACACACATCTGTATGTAACAGGTAGCTGCTACAAACATTGTCTCTGTGCGGACATAATCTCTACCCTAGTAATTTCCACCCTAAAATGTGAGAAAGGAGATGGAATCTACATTGAGGCCTTATATATTGTTGAGGAGTTGCATAGGATTGGTTGATTATACTGCAAATCAACTGTGTATGCTGCATGTAGCATTCCTGAACTACATATTGGTTGAGAGGCAATCACCTGCTAATGAGAATCATCTTAAAAGGAAATCACCTTGCTAGGGGAACCATTGTGTATGCAAGTTAGTTACGGTTAACTTGATCGCACAGTACTCATATAGCTGTATCTTTCGACAGAGAGTTTTATGCTCCATCAGGTATGTAACCATTTTGTTTCCAACATGATGAATATATTTGAATATACTTAGGGGGAATGAGGATTACATCAGTAAACCTTTCTTAGAACTTTACGGATGACATGCCAGTGATCTCCAGCTGTGTTACACCTGCAGAGGATGTAGAGTACAGCAAGGGTATGATGCTCCTGTGTTAACTAGCAGGTCTCCTGGATACTTCCTTTGTTAGTAGTTTGGTTGACACTGTTATTTATAAATATGTTATGGGGGGGGGTTCTCTGCTATGGGGCTAACTACAATGGAACCCAGGGTTTGTTGTGTGAGCATATGTGGATATCTGCTATGTCAAAAACAGGGGTGGGTCACTGTTGCTACTATCCTAGTTGCTTCCACAACCATTGTATGTTTGGCACACTGTTGAATATGAGATGTGTAATCAAGTGGGGAATACTAATAGGCTTCCTTTATTGCTGTATCTCTACATACTGTACTCCCATATATGTGATCCTGACATGTTCACATTTATTTGCATTTCAGGAGATATCATGCATGCCAGACACTGTGCACCTTTCACCAAGACAGAAAACCTCATTACTGAGGCCTTGAGAGAACACTACAAAGTCCTGCTGTCCAGAGGGAGGACAACTAGGCAAGAGCATTTAGCCTTGTGTGATGAACTGGTGCTCAGCATTAATGCTGTGGGTCACCAGAATCACACATATGAGCAGGTGCTATACTGTGCCACCAACATGATTAACTCGCCACGCAGACATGCAGTGGATGTGGCCAGGGATCATCAGGTCACTGGTGGTGGGTCTGCAGCAGAACAACCTTTGTCAGCCACTGAATATTTCCTGGGGAACCTTGCAACACAGGACAGCTCCCACGCATCCATCACCCAATATGTCGTGGATGTAGGTGCAATCATTTCCACTCAAGAGGACTGTCCAGGTATGCTTAGTTGGATCAGCACTGGAATACTGTAGTGTTCAGAGTGTCAGGGTGCACATAGTTTTATGTGGGTGTCAGGTGTTTCATGGGGAAGGAAGGAAGTTAGTTTCAGTTTTAAGCTCATGCACAGATTGTGACCCACATACCTGTTAATATAGCAGCTAGTGTAAATGTGAGATATTTAGATGTATTACCCCTGTTATACTGTAACATGTGCTGCTGTTTAAATGACCTCACCCTCAAACTTTTACAGGACCATCAGGAATAGGAAGAGGCCATGCTTCTGCTACTGGTAATGAAAAACTATTTTGTCAGAGATGTAGATATAGTTCAATGTATTCACTTAAGTGTCACCCAGGCCTGCTGGCTTTATTGATGTACTGTATGCATGATTGCCAACTGTACAGATATATTCTGACTGTACACAGTTTAGACTCATGCTTATGCCTTGCAGAATGTCAGCAGTGTACATCATTTATGTTTTGCTCATGAAATTCTTGTTTAAAGAATTTTTATTTCCAAATAATTGCAGATTTGGGTTAGAAAATAATGTCCTCATGACCTACTATATGAGGTTGTGGGTGATACAAGTGTGTAATAGTGACAGCAGTGTATACAGCTTAACATATAGTACTGCAGAGAGTAGTAGTGCGGGTATTAATGTAATGCCTTTCCCTTTTTATTACAGGTGATCAGGGAGGTTGGTCTTGCCCTTTCACAACTTGATGCCAGTGTCTCTCCAGACTCTGCTGATGATGGTAGCCAAAGTGAGGCACAACTGGGGGTTGCAGGGGCTGACTCTGACACAGAGGTTGACATCCCTCATCTTTCCTAATTATCACCGTACACAGCCAGTATGTCTACGCATACCCAGTCCACTGTGGCCACAGATATTGGACAACTGGAAGGTGGGGACATTGAACAAGAAAGAGTGGCTACTGTAGCTGCAGTGACTGTTGACACTAGCCAAATCAAACAGTTGGTGAGGTTTCACACAGGTGGATTGATAGGGGTGATCATAGGAGGCCTGCTGTCCCTCCACTACCTGTTGCAGGTGGCTAATCTAATGTCACTCGGCGTATGTTTAGGGCTATCATGGAGGCACATGCATGTTCAGAAAGGAACTCAAGATGAATGCTCAGGGCTATGGATGCAGCACAGTCTGACATCCTTGATTGCCTTAACTGTGTTGCTGATACCCTGGAATGGTTGATTGGTGCAGTGGAAAGACATTGGTCTGAGACAGATCACACACTATCTGCCTTGGAATGCACATTGCCTGAGATGGAACATCTGGTTGGACTTGAGCATTGGCTTCATGGATTGTAGGTCAGCAACTACATCTGCTGAGAGTCAATGTGGCCATGCACAATCATGCTCCTATAGTGGCAGTACATCCAGCACTTCAGAGGGGAGTGTGCTGTCCAGACCCAGACATGGCAGGCCATGGACTCATGGACCTGGGTGTTCCCATGAAGAACACTTTCCCAGCAGACAGCAGTCACCCTCAAGTAGTAGCACAGCATCTGACCTTGGGTATGGAGATGCCAGTGCAGAGACATTTCACATGTTCAGTGGTGGAGACGATGAACTGTCAGCTCAACCATGCATGGCTCACAGCTGCCCAACATACAGATACATAGGGCTAGCACTGAGCTTGGCTGTCTGCACCCAGACACTCGCACACCACTATCACATTCAGGTCACCTACAGACACACACACCACATTTCTATGGTCCATCTTGCCTCCTTCCCTTCCTGACTCACACACAAAGCTTGCCAACCTATTAGGTCAGCTTAGGCCTCCTGCACCCCCACACAGCATTCTGTGCAAGTGATGAAACTTGTGCCACATACCTATCATCTTTCTCATGGATGTGGGAAAATAAAGATATGTGTCTGATGCACAGGGTGACTATCAACATTAATATGAATTTGTTTCATCTGATGCTGCTTTTGGCATGCCACTTGTATTGGATTGGTCTATTTCAGAATTTGTACTTTGCCATTTATAATGACTATACTATACCATAATAATGTGTTTACATTACAATGGATGCCATTGCAATGGCTGTGTAGTCACAATGACAGGTGTCATATGGAAATGTTTATGTTTCAGGATTGTGTAGAACACACCTATGGGTACACATCTATAATCATGTTTCACTTTCAGGATTGTGTAGAACACACCTATGGGTACACATCTACAATCAACCCATCAATGTCAGAACGCAGAATTGAATGTCAGCACAAAAGACAAATTTCATTAGAAAGTTAAAAGTATAGATGCCAGGATTCATGGGTTCATATGTGTTTAATAGGCTAATGAACACAAGGGCTTCTTTAAGTCTAGCCATGCATCCCTAAAGACTGTCTAGGTCTGATACCACTGACAAGTGTAAGCAGGGTTTTGGGAGCTGAAACTCTATGAGCTGAGGCATGAGGGTTGAACCATACATACTTTCCCTGTGTCCATCCGAGACATTGGTCCACAAGCAGGTATGATTGTCCTGTTCCCAATCTAATTCTGTAACTTGCAGTTGATTTGCATTAGGGCAAAACTCTGCTTCATATAGATGGGGAGCCTGTTCCATATAGAATGTATTATCTGGGTTACATACCTTTCTCTCCAGCATATCCTATATATACTACAGGCAAGGTGTAGGTCTGTAGAACAGGTAATTCTGGTGCTACTTGTTTTGTGGATATGCAAGACGTCCACAGCAGGGTCTGACACTACCTTTTATGGCAGGCATACACTGCCACACGAAAGCATATGGGAGACAGAATACATGCATAGGGCCTTGATGTGGTCTGCATAGGACATGTTACGTACACCATTTAATGTTGTACTGAGGAACCTCTGTGGATGTTACAGTTGTCATATATGCCTGGTTATTTACATACCAATGGTGGCATTGCACCAATGATAGGTCTGATGAATGCCGATTATAGTGGAACAATGGCTTCCTTGGATTTACGTGCCCTATATTTGTGTATAGGTTGCACAACATAGAATTATGTCCACAATATTACAGACACATGACAGTCAAAAGCTAGATCACTATCTGTGTCCATAAGTCACTGACTACCTGGTCAGCTGTTCAAGGTGTGCTGACAATGCGACAGTTAGCAGGGGTGAATGACTTCCCAAAGGATAGTATTGTGCATTTCTTAGTATTTAGTGTTAGCATATGGCTCTGACAACAATTGTATGTCTGTGTCAGCTTCTTCTGGATAACATTTGTGTCAGTGTGTGGGATTCAATGAGAGCTCCTCATTTGCATGAAGTCTGCGATGACTAGAATGTTGGATTGTGTGTTGACTTGACTTATGAGCTTATACGTTGGTCCGCCATTAGATGTTGCTCTGTGTGTTGATATTGTATTTTTTCACAAAGTGCATATGAGGCTGCTGAGTGCATTTATCTGGGCTTTTTCTTTGAGGAGTTTGTGATTTATGTAGGTTACATGTCAGTGTCTCAGCTCCTGTCTGCTTTGGATTTTGTGTGGTGGGTGCGGTGTGTGTGTACCACTGACTACCTTATTGACATTAGGAGTATTTTTATGTGAGAGCTTTGCCTCCAGTGACACTGTATATACATCTCTCTCATACCATATCAGTTTTACTGATGATGAAGTGGCTGTCGGTAAATATGGAGTGATTTCTACACTGCCTCAGGATGCCCATATCCACTAGAGTGATAAAGGTCACAGTGGAAGTCCTCAAATCCATGGCAACAGATCCTTTATTATTGATTAAACAGTTGTATTGAGAATATCACTCAGTGTCACAAGTATCTGTTCTGCAATCATGGGGACAAAGCCTGATACTGCATGCTGGTTGTCCTGTGTGCAACTCAATATTGGAGTTAATGCCATCATGGTATCCAAGAAAAATGTTAACCAAGGTGTCTGAATCTGTACAGAGCACCACCAAACACTGGAAGGGAAAATTATATGTACACCCTGTAAAGGTAAGGATGGAGTATTTAGGCAGTTATTTTGAAACTACACACTGATCCAGCAGTGCATACTGAAAACAATTACCTTGTGATGAATGCTGAAAAGAGGTGATTCACCTGAACTGCTGCTGCCTGGCTCCTACCACTGCTGGTCTCAACACAGCCTCACTCTGGTGCGATACAAAGCTCCTGTTTGTCTCTCACCAGAAGCAAAATGTTAGCACCAAGCTGAAGATAAGAAGCAGGCCACAGCCTGTTTGTTGACCCACACACTTGTCCAACATGATGCAAGGCTCTGTAGGCTTGTTGTAGCCTTTTCCAGGTAGATACCTTCATTAACAGCCAGACCAGTCATTTGACATTTGCATGTATTTTGCCTTCAGTTCTGAGGGTCATAGCATTTGACTAGGGTACTGACCTGATTGTGATTAGGAGCACAGCTGCTGCATCACAATATAAGGATAAGTCTCAGGTGACATAGATGTCAAAGGTTGTTCTATCAAGCTCCACAGTGGCAGTGATCCATGCGAGGTGACAGTTTCACAGCAAATCATGAAGCCTGCCCTTCAACAGTGTAATGGTTGTGATCTGTGCGACATGGATGTGAGGCCTACTGCAAACAATGTCTCTGTCCCTCCCACATGTCCTAGGTATGTCATACTGTACATTTATGTTCCCAGAACACTAAACTGTGTTCCCACATCATTTCACACAACATCCATTTGTTGTCTGGTTGTTTGGCAGACATTGCAGACTTCCAAGGCTAATATAATGACTGCAAAGTTGGACAAGTTTTCTGTGCATGCATGGACATGCACATCTTCACTGCAAAGAGTGCCTACATAGAGTGTGTTTGAGGTTGTGAACCCCAAGGGTGTAGCATCATGACCCTTACTTCGCTGGAGTTGTACATTGCCACATTCGTAAGTATGCTATTGTGACCCTGCCTAATAACAGTATTATGGGTCATGCAAGTGCCAAAAGCCTGGCAATGCAGCATACTTAATCCACCATGTTATCCCATACTGTCAGGTACTGTTTTACCTTAGAATGACACCATAAAGGTAATAACTTGTTACATGTAAGCATCTGTCAGGCCACTATCTAAACATGCCCTGTTGTGATGTATATGCAAGCAATAATCTATTGCTAATGGCATTATCTCTGATTGCTGCAGAGATGTCAGCAGCATTTCCAAACGTATGCTCCTACTCCACACAAACACAATGTGTGAGAGATGGATCTACATTAAAAACTTTGAATCCATACTTTTTCACACACCCCTCAGTACATGTGACAATGAGCGTGGTGCCAACATGCCCACCTCACCTCCTACTCCACTCAAATCCATATCACACATACCTACATAAGTGGAGGTCCATATCAGAAACATGCCTAAACACCAGACACCTCACAAACAGGAACGCAAGAATGTTACACATAATACAACCTCTGAAGAACACAGTATACATAATACCTAATGCACCATCATCTCACTGGTTAAACCCTTAACGTAAAACACAAATTCAAACATATTACTCATAGACGATTACATCATGAGCCACATTGATGTCACTCTCACCATGTTAGATAAGGTGAGGTGCCAGGATGTGGCATATCACACATGCACTCAAATCTGTCAACAGCAGGTACTGTTATGACTACATCATAGTTCCTGTTGGTGCGTAAGACTTGAGACATAGCTCTCTGGACTGTGTGATGACAGACATGACTGAGCTCTCACACTATGTGTCTCAGGCAGGTATGACTTGGCCTTCAAATGCATTTTACCTTCACCTAGGATGATGCTTCAATACAAACAGAAGATGATTGACTAATAGGCTTAGCATCTGTTGTCAGTCTAAGGGGATCCACTATCTGTCAGTCTGGGATGATATGCTCAATAGACATCGATGCTTTGCCACAGATGTCTTCATCTGTCACCCATGAGATTTTGACTACTGGCCAAGGATATTGCCACCCCCATAGTGCCCTTTTTAGTTGGTGTCTCAAGGACAAAATTTCCAGTGTTAAACCTCCATGTACAAACAACCTCAAGGTTATGCTGCTAAATGCTAGGAGTGTCAAAAGGAAAGTACACTCACTGCAAGCTGTCCTCACCTTGAAATACGCAGACATTTGTGCAGTCATTCACACAAACCAATGATTGGTGCCAAAGCCATGGACTCAAACTCTGATTCAAGGCTGTAAAGAGCACCACAGCCATACCAGGCTACACCTCCTTCCACATGTGCAGACCTCAAACTAAAAGAGTGCAAACTAATGATGGTGGTGTATAAGTATTCATTAAGGATACATACACACTCACATTGTTTACACAGTATGATTCCATGGATACACTTCAGGTGCTACTGACTATTTGTGAGGCACCTATTCAAGTCATTGCCAGCTACAGGAACCCCTCCACGAATCAGGACACCCACTCTGCTTATTTGGTTCTGCATGAGCCTATCAAGATTTATCCAGACACCATGGTTTTGGTTGACTTTTACTGTCCACTGACTGGGTAGATTACCCATGCTCAAACTCACTTCCCAAAGGCTACTCAACTTCATTATCTTCAGTGTCCTAGACCAGCTGGTTGAGACCCCCACAAGGGGAGCTAACATACTGGATCAGGTGTTTACCAATATTGGACGACCGTTGTAGCAACCCCACTGTGAGGTCCTCCCTGGTGAGATCTGATCACAAATCAGTCTCATTCAAAGAAGGCATCAAACTTGACACCCCCCCTTGCAGCAAATGCACTAAAGACATTCACCAATCCAGATTATAATCTCCTATGGGATTGGTTAAATAGCTTCACTGCACCTCCTCTCTCAGATGTAACTGGCAACTATGCCTAGTTCTGCACCAATGCTTTATACAAACACTTGTATGATTGCATTGACTCAGCTGTACCTGACATGAACACAACAAGCTCCTCATGGTGAAGCAAACCTGCCTGGTGGACAACTGCCAGTAACAGGCTTTACAATAACAGCAAGACATTGCTGTCTAAGACTAGGAGGGAGGGAGCCGCCCCAAATGGGAAACAATCCCTTCTCAGCTTAAGCTAGCAAATAAGTGTTGTTGTGAAGTCCTCCAAAACAAAGTATGGATCCAAATTAGCTTCCTCCACAAAGGACAACAACAAGGCATTCTATAGTTACATCTACAGCCCAAAAGAAAAGGCCCACATTTGTGCCGAACTCGTAGTTAATGATATCACATATACAAAGCCTGTTAACATAGCAAACCTGCTGGCCAACATGTTCTGTGAAACCATCACTAACCTGTCCCCACCACATATACAGAGCAGTCACAGAAACTAGCACCGAAGTAAACCTTGGAATAAAAAGTAGCACACAAAAGATAAATTCCAGATGTGGACAAGTTGAGTAAAATACAACAGCAGCACAATTTATTTCTCACAGAAACACATATACCCCATGACATCCCTACCACCTGTCCACTACCTTGAATCTCTAAAGAGCAGGTCAAAAATTGCCTCTCTACGGACAATAACACTGCATCTATGAGACCTGATAACATCCCAGGCTGAATCCTACATGGACTCCAACATACAGTACTAACACCATTGGGTACTCTTTGCAATCATAGTGTAACCACCGGCTTTGTTCCAGCTGACTGGAAAACAGCCACTATTATCCTATTGTACAGAGGTGGTGCACCCACTGACCCCAAAAACTATATACCTATTATCCTGACAAACCATATCTGCAAGGCCTTGGAGCAAATGCTCAGGGACCTTATCAACAAAGATATAGGTAATCTCCACACAGTTGTCCCCACACACTTTGGATTTCTCAAAGGGAGATCATGACTGTTAAACTTGTTAGATGTCTTTGAGACAGTCATCAAGGACCTGCATGAAGGGAAATCTGTACATACAGCCTACCTGGACTTAGCCAAAGCATTTGACACTATCCCCCACTCAACCATCATTGACAAATGCACCCAACTAGGTATTGACCCTTATACCATTAGAGGGGTCATTCACTGCCTCAGTGATAGAAGTCATATAATCAAAATAGAGGAATCCACCTCCAATAGCAATGATGTAACCAGTGGTGTTCCACAGGATTTAGTCATGGGTCCTCTAAAGTTTGGAATCCATTTCGCCAAAGCACAAGCACAAAGAATATGTCTGTGGCTGACATGATTTACTGATGCCTGCAAATTGGGAGCGGTCATAGAATCTCCAAAGTATATCAACATCCTACAAGAAGATCTTACTTGAACAAATTGTTGCCAATGTCATGGCCTTAAAAGCAATCCAAATATATGCATTATCATTTCTTTTGGTGACAGTGATGTTCTTGCTAAGTACCACATCAATAGCAACACCTAACATACATACGCAGGGGTGTAAGACCTGGCAACACAGGTTGACAGCTAAATTATCTGTGATCACCATGTCTCCACAGTGGTAAGAAGGGCATTATATCATGCTTGTGTAATAAGTGAGGGCATTGTCTCCAGAAAAAGTAGATGTTATACCCTCCATGTACTCTTCTTTCAGCAAACCAATAGTTGAGTGCAACAGTCCTTTTAGTATGTACCTTTCCAACACCTGCAGCAATTGTTGAAACCACATAGGTTCCTCACAAGGGGAAATTAGGTCTTCAGAATCTATCTATGGGGATCATCTGATATCACTGTCACTTTAGTGTGTGTCATATAGACTACTGAAAGGTAATCTCTGCCTTGCATATGAGGCAATCTGTGAACCTGCTGTACTGGAAATGCTGTATATCCATAAGTCAAAAGATACACGGGTTACTCGCTGTCTAGAACTTAACCTCATATGAGACATTAATACAACATGCTGGAGGGAGAAAATTGTCTACCAGAGTTTAACACTCCTTTGGAACAGACTCCTATATCATGTCAAACAGAACACCTCAGTGGCCCTCTTTAGATACAATCTGTACAATTGGATAGGTGACCTTAATTTCACCATGGCAGTTCCACCTCTGTCCCTCTTGGAAAAGGGCAATATGTTCTGATCATATAAACAAGGGTAACAACTCGGCTAGGATTTGAAGGGCACTAGGACCATTAGCCTGATAAATTCCAGTGAGCCTAAGATCTCATAGGCTGATGTAAAATCTTCTGACTAACATCCACATACACAAACTTGGCTGCAGTGAGACTAGTACCACGACCTATTTATGTCTACAGAACACAGCATAGCACACACACCAAGTTGGCTGAAGTAGGATTACAACCCCTACCTATCTAGTCTTACATACTACAGATCACAGTACTTAATGCATGTGCCACAGCTTACATCTAACATTTGCATGGCTTTAGGTAGTCTTATGGTAGATGACATCATCAGGCCTGGTGGAGGACAAGAGTTTGGAGGCCTGCTAGGCATAAAACAGTGCAAAATCCTGTCTGTTTGTAAGGAAGTGTGGGATTCAAATTTGATTTTAAGAAGTCATACATACACACCAAGTGGGCTAGAGTGAGATTAGACCCCTACCTATCATGTCTTACATACTCCAGATTATAGCACTTATCACACATGCCACAGCTTAAGTCTGACATTAACATAGCTTTAGGTAGTCTTATGGTAGATGGCATCAGCAGGCCTTGTGGCTGATGAGAGTTTGGAGGGCTGCATCCACTGCATGAGCCAAGAAGTGCAAAGCAATACCAGTTTTGAAGTCAGTGTGGTATGCACACTTGTTCTTTGGGGAGACACACACACACACACACACACACACACACACACACACACACACACACACACACACACACACACACACACACACACACCATATACACACCAAGTGGGCTAGAGTGAGAGTAAAACCCCTACCTATCCTACCTATCTAGGTTACACACTACAGATCACAGTATTTAACACATACACTACAGATCAAGTCTGCTTTACAAATGACTGCAGGTGAAGTAATCCTAGAGAACATAAACAAGCCTTGTGTTCAACAGCTTGGGAGGCCTAGAGAGTCACATTGTTTCTTACTGTCATCTGCTGGTAGTAGCCTAACAGTCAGAAAACTGTTTTGTAGCCTAGCTATGTGACAACAGCACCCATACTGGGCATATGTGTCTGTTTGCATTTTGATGGGCAAGCCTGTGGCAAAGCTAAACTAGCCCTGTCAATGAGTGCACACACAATATAATACATTACACAAATTGTTCAGTTTTTGATGTGTGTGGTGAAATCCAGCAGACAGAAGGGGCTGTAGTGAATGTGGGTGTTGTTGCTACCATAAATACAAACATATGGCTTGACAATATATGTACATATTCGTATATGATTCCATACATTTTCAAGGTTTCCACATGCTGTAATAGGGAGACATAGTATGACTCTCCACTGTCCAGATGTTTGCAGTAAGTACACAGGTTTGACTCATACTTGTGTGTTTCACACAAAATTGTGGTTTTCTGTCAAATGTGGTATCATCTACACATGACGTGAGAGAAGACTACAAAAACTCTGAAATTCAGATTTCCCAATAGTCATCCAATTGCAATACATGTTATTCTACGCACTTCCACATATTTGTAAGTGCATTATCTAATGTTGAGCCCTTCCTTTTAGACTTTTGTCCAACATTGTAAGTGTCATAGTGCAGCTTTACTCTCTATGATCTGGGTATATAGAGCAATACAGACATACACACACACACACACACACACACACACACACACACACACACACACACACAATAACACATATATATGTATATAAATATAATAATATACATATACATTTTTAAACAAAAATGCACGAGAAGAAACAGATTTGCTCTCTGCTTAACTAAGTGTATGGGCATGCGCAGTCACATTTTTGGCTTGTTTGTGCATTGCTAAGCAGCTTGCAAATGGGCAGCGCATTGATTACATTAGGGAGTTAATATTCCATTAAGTGACTCCAGTCCACAGCTAGCTATACTCCAGGCTGGGATTATGATATTTATTTATGTGTTTATTTATTTATTTATTTATTTGCATTTGTTTTCCAGGATAGTCCACTGGACCTAGGAGTGCCCATTTTAAGTGAAGGCCTGTGGAAAAAAGCTCCATATATTGCATATACATTGATGAGCTAAAGTTACATAATGACTGTTAACAGATTCAAGTAACTAGTAAGCAACATTATACAAAATACAAAAATAACAATGATTTACATCAAGGTACAATATATACATGTTGACATACAATTAGAATTAGGCTTTCTTTTCTTTAAATTTCATCCTATAGCTAATGATGCATAAAACTGAGAGGAAGAAGAGTTAAATTAAGTGAAGATAGATATTTTAAAGTGTTAAAGTTGTTAGAAGAGGTTTCTAGTTTCATGTAATGCTGAATTAGAAAAACTAAAAGCTGTATCTACCTATATACTCAGGTCCATAAATGACTCTACAGTTTCAATCACTATGTGCTGTATGTAATATTCACCTTTCTGTTTATGTCTTCCAAATCTCATATGCTTAATTTGTGATGCATTTATCAGCATATTATACTCCTGTAACCAAATGGTCAATTTAGTCAAGTTATTTAGCAGACATGCCCCATCTGTAAAATGTGTAATCAGTATACCCAATTTCAAGTCATCTGCATACAGACTGTAGAACAAGTCAAATGAAATGAATAGGTTTACAGAGAAATATGAACAAGTTTGGGCCTAGGGCAGAGCCCTGTGGGACACCCTGACTGTAACCAATTATTTTGCTTGTCCAGTTGCTGTATGATACTTGCCATGTCCTATATGTAAGCCATGCAGCTATCCATTTTTATCAAGAGTGCATCTAGTTGTTCTAATTTATTGATCAGTGTTTTGTGTATGGCCCTGTAAAACCTTTATAAATTACACCACAGCACATTTTTTCATTCATAGCTGTTATTACATTGTTATAGTACATCATGTTGCAGGTGGTACTTAGATCTATTTTTAACATATGCATGCTGATATATGGTTTCAAGTCCCAACCTTTACAATTCTGATAGTGACTAATCCAATATTACCTAAGACTTTTTAAACAGGTCTTGGATATGTGGCACAGATGCAAATGTGTAATTGATATGTGAACTAGGTTAATACTGGTATAGTATATACATTCACAGTCTGTAAAACAATAATTCGTAACATGCCAAATATCTGGTTTTCCTAAAGATTAGAGCCCTGACCACTATCACACAAGCTACCTGCCTTCGTCCTTTGAGCCACAAAGACTGCTTGACAGACAGGGATCACTCACCACACCATCACCTGCATAGATATGTACTTTGCTATTGTCAGTTAATTAACACATAATATGCAAGTTCAAATTATACATTACTGTCCTGATGCTGTGTGGCATACTGTGTGAAATGTTCATACAGCATGGATGATGTATCGTTATGGGAGTTACAAGGGGATGCTTCTGTTTTGAGGGGTGGGGGAACAAAAGCCCATATTCTACTAGGACACACACTAGTCTGACTATAATTTAACCTCACTTTCTAACATGCCCCTTGAATGAACTGCCAGTAGTCTGCTGCAGTAGGATTGCAAGAATATTCCATGCATGAGGCCTACAAAATACAAATGGTGACATGTTAGTGGAATGGGTGTTTGTAGTCCCATGTGGATATAATTTCTGTCCAAATAGCCCAGTATAGTTACCTGCATACATCACTTGGTCCATAGCTACAATGACATAACATAACAATCTACTATACTACTGTGTAGTTATAGACGTAACTTACAAATGCAGCAGATGAAACAACTGTACTTCAGAGCTGACTCTGTCTGACATGAGCAGTACACAACCAATGCATGGATAGGTACAGGATGTGTGATTTGCCTGCATCAATTTTAATATCTGTATGTGAGTAGGAGTAAGGTGTTAGTCCCTAGGCCCCTAGGTTATCAGTGAATGTGCTAAGCATCATCTCTTAGCCAAAGCCAAGGTTTACTGAGCATGACTACATCTGCCTAGAAGGACATCAGCAGGGGGATCCTCCTCTGAGTACTCCTGTGACAGTGGATGTGGTGAGCTAGCCACTGGTGGGGGTGCTGTATATCCCTTTCCATTGCTGATCCTGCTGCAGCTGTTTCCACAGGATCACATTCATAGCATATACTGTCAATATCTGTCCACATGTGGCTAGAGTATACTGCAAGGCTCCATCAGATATATCGAGGCACTGAAACCATGACTTCAGAAGCCTAAACACATAGGTTCATAGGTTCATAGGTAGGTACTAGGCTATCTGCCCAAGGGCATTTATAAGCCTAGCCAGAGTGTGTCAGCTTTCGCCGCCCCATTGATTAATTAACTGAGCCTCTGTCAAGAAGAGCCAGTGAAGTGATCCCAGGGGTGTATTTTCTGTTACCCATCCACTCGTCAAGGTTTCTCTTGAAGAGTGTTAGTGAAGGGCTCTGCCTAATATAGTTAGGAATTTGGTTACAAAGCATGGGGAGTCTCTGTGACAGGAATCTATCCCTCCAGCATTTTCTATTTATTGTTGTGGTGAGCTTTAGCTCACTAGAGCAAGTGGCTCACAGTGACTTGGATTTCTTTAGGTGGAGCATGTCCATCAATTCTGAGTTGGACATGGCTTTGTAAGTCAGGCAGAGATCACCTCTGAGTAAGCAATATGTGACTGAGTACAGCTGGTGTTTTTCCAGTTGGGATGCATAGGACATATGTTTGTGGCCAGTAATCCTCTTGGTGAGGTACTTTTGTGGTCTTTCCAGCTGTTGGAAGTGTCTTGTGAGGTACATCCCAAATGGGACATTGTACTCTATGATGGGTCTGATGAGTGACGAGTAGAGAGGCACTATAACCTCTTTATTTCTAGATGTGAATCCTTTAGTATTTAGATGGGCTACATAGAAGGATTTCCTAGCTACTTTGGCAGTATGATTGTCAAAGGAGAGATTACTATCTACCCGGGTCCCCAGATTTCTTATTACCTCTTCTGTATTAAGGGGGCTGCCACCTATGTGGTAATTCATGGGTGTTTTGTTTTTCCCAAATGGGATGACTATGCATTTTTTGGCATTTAGCTTGAGACCATGACTTTGACACAGGTAAGGCCCTTTTGGAGAATGTCCGTGTCAGCCGGAGAGTCAATTATGGCTCCCAGTTTGCAGTCATTGGTGAACTTGGTTAGCCATAGTCCTCCTGTGTTTGCCTGTACTTCTGAGATGTATATGCCAAACAGTAGGGGTCCCAGGACCGAGCCTTGTGGAACACCACTTGTGACTGGTTTAGAGTTGGACCTGGAGCCTGCTATTCTTACCATGTGAGTTCTGTATGTAAGTCAGTTGGCAACCCATCCCGTGATGTAGGGGGTTTATGTTCAGGCTGGTGAGTTGTTCTATAATTCCAGAGTGGGGAATGGTGTCAAAAGCCTTGGCGAGGTCAAGGTAGGCTGTGTGAACTACCTTCCCCTCATCTATGGCCTTGGTGACTATCTCGAAGAAATCAACCAGGTTTAGTAGGCATGATCTGCCCTTAACAAAGCCGAACTGGGTTGGGTCAAGTGTTTGGAGGTTCCCAATGTCTTTGTTAATGAGTTCCATGATGATGCGCTCCATAGCCTTGCAGACCAGGCTAGTCAGTCTTATGGGGCGATAGTTACCAGGGTCAGTTGTGGCCCCTCCTTTGTGGAGCGGAATAACCGTTGCTGTGCACTATTCTATGGGCACATAGCCTGTGGAGAGGCTGAGGTTGAACAGTGTGTTTAGGTGGGGGCGGGGGTTAGTTCATTCTGTAGTTCGTGCAAGACGCAGCCTGGGACACCATCTGGTCCCATTGATACTGTGCTTTTGGCTTTTGAAAGTGCTGTTTTCACTTGTGCGTCTGTGATTTCCAGGACACTACACATTTCTGGTATTGTTGTGGGCCCTTTTGTGGGTGAGAGGGGGGTGAAGTTTGCACTGAATCTATCTGCCAGGATGTTGGCAATATCAGTGGGTTCAGTATATTTTGTGCTATTTTGCACTAGCTCAGAGCATATCTGTGAGTTGCCACTTAGATTCCTGACATAGCTAAAGAAGGCTTTGTGGTTATCTTTCGAATCCTTGGCTATTTTTCTTTTGAAGTTAGCCTTGGAGGATTTTATGAGGGACCTTAGTTTCTTACTGATACTGATCAGGGATGTCTTTCCTTCTTAGGATTTGCTTTTTTTCTGAACTAGTTTCCTCCTTCTATTGTATAGCCTGTTTATGGCAGGGGTCCACTAGACTGGTTTCTTTCTCTTAAGGGAGTGAGTCTTGGTTTTGCTAGGGATGGCACGATCCATGCATTCTTGTAGGTGCTCATAGAGTGCATTTGTAAAGGTTCCTGCATCTTGGACACTGTTATCCTTTAGTGTGGGGGCTGTGAAACTTACCACCTCTGTCTTAAGTAAGGTGAAGTTTGCTACAGAAAAGTTTTTCACTGTGGTTTCCTTGGTTAGAGGTGTGGTGTGGACATCCAGAGTGATTAGTTTATGGTCTGATCTAACCAGTGACAGGTTGACCTCCGGTGTGGAACACCTGTCGCCCATGTTGGTGATGACCAGGTCCAATATGTTTTCACCTCTGGTAAAGGAGTTTACCAGCTGATCCAGGACATTTGAGTTGATAAATTCCAGGAAGCGCTAATCCTGGGAGTTTGTACTTGAGAAGTTTTCCCAGTTAACGGTAAGGTAATTGAAATCGCCCAATATCAGGGTGTTCAGTAGGACATTCATGTTTTCCAGTGTCTCCAGAAAGGCGGAGTGATGGTCCAGGGTCATGGAGGGTGACCTGTAGCAGGCCACAATTTGCATTGCAGATTTGCCTGATGTTAGTTGCACATGGATGATCTCGGAGGTATCATGCTGCGCTATTAACCTGGAGGTGCAGGCATCCTTGATGAATATGGATACACCCCCTCCTTTTGTGTTTCAGTCCATGTTATGTGGCCAAAATGTGTGGTATGCGTTGTAGCCCGGTAGTGCTGGGGTGCTCTGTGGAGCCTTGAACCAGGTTTCAGTTACTGCACAGATGTCGACATTCTCCATACTGAGGAGTGCTTTGAGTGCATGCATTTTGAGATTTAAACTCCTGGTATTGAGTAGCATAACCATCATTTTTTTATTTGTGCTGTTTATGGAGATGGGTTTGACTTTTAAGCCTTGCCTAAAAAAGGCACAATGGGGGCAGCAAGAGCCTTGGCCAGTATTTGAAAGCCTAGGGGTGAGAGGTGCAAACCATCTCTTGCGAAGCAATGAGGCTTGTCGAGCATGTTGTCTCAGGCTGACAGACACTGGATTTTCTTTGAATGACACCAGAAGCTTAGCCAATTGTTGAAATTGATCATTTTTTCTTTATACTGCGGTATCATTCTTGGTGAGGGCAGGATGCTACTCAGGGTCAGGGTCATACCCACCTGGGCTACATGATCAGAGAGCTCTTCCATGTCTCTTTTCATGTAGTCTAGGGAGATACATCTCAGGTCATTCACACCAACATGAACAATGACAGAGTCATATTTGCTCTTGTTCTGGAGTGACCTGAGTGCTTGTGTTATGTGGCGGATTCTGACTCCCCACAGGCAGCTAACAGTAACGTTCTCCTTGTCCATCCTAGTGAGTGGGATGTCAGTGTGCCTGACTATAGAGTCGTCTATTACTAGTGTGTTAGGTATGTTATTTCACCTTAAGGGCTGTGATTGTGCGGCACACTGATTTTGTGTTTTATGTGTTGTCTGGTTTGTGACAGGAGGTGCAGGTTTTTTGGGTGTCTGCTTTGGAGGTCTGTGATGCTTTTGCAGGTTTTTTTTTTTTTAGTGCCTACAAGTATGATTTCATGTATTTATGTGTATTTTCTGTCAGTGCTGATTTAGTATGTCTATGTGAGGCTGGAGGTGTGGTGCAAGTGTTAACCTTTTCCTCATGACTGCCTGTTCCAGCTTAGCCTCCAATTTAGCTATATAATTGCATCTCTCGCACATGTTAATGTTTTGTGGTAGGAGGAGACGGTTGTCTGTGTACATGAGGCAGTTGTAACATTGCCTCAGGATACCCAGGTTCACCAGCTGGACTGAGAGGGCATAGCCAAATAAATTTAAAATGGGTGGCGAAAGCCAAACACATTCTGGCTAGGCTTATAAATGCCCTAGGGCAGATAGCCTAGTATGAACCTATGAACCTATGAACCTATGAACCTGAAATTGCCCTTTGGTCATGCCTGAATAGTAGGGTGAGCTGCTTAGTCGCTTGGTTGGTGAGGGGTGAATAATGAGCCTTGCCCTGCTGGGCAATCAAGTGTCAGGGTATATTAGTGCTTGCTATTAGGTCTGAGCATGTGCTGGACTGTAGGATGCTTAGATTGAGAGTTAGACTACTTTCAAGGGAAAAACTGAAGAGGAGACTTGGTGGAGCCGGGATAAATTTAGCCCTAGCTAACCAGCACTGCCCAGACGTGCACAACCGTGCAAACGTGGTTTTTACATCAGGGAAATGAAAGAGAGAGAAATTAGCCCAAAATGGCCTATAAACTATTAACTTCTGGGCTGGAACCACTCCTCCAGGGACAGATGGCTGCTCAAAGCTCCCTCTCTTACAGGTGAACAGAGAAACCTCCCTCTATCCAAGTAAGGTATGGGCAGCTCAGAAAATTGTAACACAGCTCTGAATTCAGTACTAGCCTGAAAACTAGACTATACTAGCTTAGAAAGGTGGGAAACAAGGAATATTTTTTAAAGATAAGGCAAAAACAGTAAAGAATACACTTAAAACAGCTTTAAACGACTACAAACAGTAAAAAATACACTTAAAACAGCTTTAGATTACTACAAGCAATCAGAAAAGGCTTTTAAACAAATTACCCAATTAACCAGTAAAAGAATCTCAAAACTGAGCCTTGTTCCTGTAGTCTTCAATCAGACAAGTTCTAACTGCACACTCCTTCCACTGGGGTGCAGGGGAACCTTCTCCAAAAAAGGCCTGGATTAGTGCTCAAGTTATACAAACAAAGCTAGATTCAGCTGGTCTGGATATAGTCTATGCAACAGCAAACAAGGTGCACCAATTTCAGTAAGAAACAGTTCAAATATGTAGGCACTATAAGCCTTTAACCAGAAATTCCCAGCTCAGAAGGGCAGATTCCAGCCTCTCCTCCCACAAGAGTGCAGACCACCAACCTTCTAAATGTAAAACAACTGGCCTGTAGCCCAAGTGCTTAAACCAAAAGGCTTAGAATGATAGTTACACCAAGCAATAATAAATACAATTGAGTACTTTTAAGATTAAGCAAAAGCAAAATAAAGTAATAAAGTAGGAAGAAACACAAATACAGTAAAAGCAGATGAAAAAAGTGCACATTTTTTTGAGTGAGCAAATGAGATGGACCCAGGAGGAGTATCCAAAGACAAATTTACAAGGGGGGCAGGCAGTTTCAAAGCCACCAAGATTAACACCAAAACAAAAGCATGGAGGGTGAGTGGGAAACTAACTGAAAATAACAGAGCCACAACTTCCAGCTAGATAGTATTCAATGCAACACAAATAAATCAATTTAAATGCTGTATTATTTGAAAAAAAGTGCAGATAAAGATTTACTTAAATTCACTTATACATCCAGTTGATTGCATGTAGGTCTTAGCTAGCCAAAGCTCAAAGGTTAAGCAGACAATAATCCAAAATGTACCACTTATATAAGGCAGAAACCAAATAACAATGAAGTGAACTACCCCCACTTAACACTGGCTATGCAGGAATTCTAACAAGCATTAACTGAAAAAACAGAGCCACAACTTCCAGCTAGATAGTATTCAATGCAACACAAATAAATCAATTTAAATGCTGTATTATTTGAAAAAAGTACAGATAAAGATTTACTTAAATTCACTTATACATCCAGTTGATTGCATGTAGGTCTTAGCTGGCCAAATCTCAGAGTTTAAGCAGAAAATAATCCAAAATGTACCACTTATATAATGCAGAAACCAAATAACAATGAAGTGAACTACCCCCATTTAACACTGACTATGCAGGAATTCTAACAAGCATTAACTGAAAAAACAGAGCCACAACTTCCAGCTAGATAGTATTCAATGCAACACAAATAAATCAGTTTAAATGCTGTATTATTTGAAAAAAGCTTAGATAAAGATTACTTAAATTCACTTATACGTCCATTTGATTGCATGTAGGTCTTAGCTGGCCAAACCTTAGAGTTTAAGCAGGAAATAATCCAAAATGTACTACTTATATAAGGTAGAAACCGGATAACAATGAAGTGAACTACCCCCACTTGTCACTGGCTATGCAAAAATTCTAACAAGCATTAACTGAAAAAACAGAGCCACGACTTCCAGCTAGATAGTGTTCAATGCAACACAAATAAATCAATTTAAATGCTGTATTATTTGAAAAAAGTGCAGATATAGATTTACATAAATTCACCTATACGTCCAGTTGATTGCATGTAGGCCTTAGCTGGCCAAAGCTCAGAGTTTAAGCAGAAAATAATCCAAAATGTACCACTTATATAAGGCAAAAACCAAATAACAAAGAAGTGAACTACCCCCATTTAACACTGGCTATGCACAAATTCTAACAAGCATTAACTGAAAAAACAGAGACACAACTTCCAGCTAGATAGTATTCAATGCAACACAAATAAATCTATTTAAATGCTGTATTATTTGAAAAAAGTGCAGATAAAGATTTACTTAAATTCACTTATACATCCATTTGAATGCATGTAGGTCTTAGCTGGCCAAAGCTCATGGTCTATGATGTTTCTAGTTTGTGCATGCACCTCATTGTAGCTTTCTTCCATGGGTGTGTGTGCATTTTTGATGGGTGTCATCATGCACAGTTCTAGGTTGCAGCCAGCATCCCCCCTAGCAAACATCTGGTACAGCTGTGATGCATGCTAGATATGGGAGTGAGTCATAATAACTGCCAGAGTTTCCAACACACATATTCATGATAACCCCCTAGGCATTGCACGCTACGTTGTAGTTGGTGGAGTGCTATCTTTTGTGGTTACCCTGCTCACCAGGTGGTGCCTTGATGTGTACACGAGTGCAATCAATGGCACTCAGTACTTCAGGTTAGTGTGCTACATGGTAGAAGTGTTACATATTGCTGGCCTTCACCTCAGGAGCAAGAGAAAAAGATATGTGCTCACTGGCAGCATCCAGAAATTGGTGGAGTATCCTGGATGCAGATGCCTGTGGCAACCCTATCATGTCCCCAGTTGGTCTTTGAAAGGTATCTGTAGCTAGTATCCTACAGGCTGCACATACCTTAGTTTCCACTGGGATGGGTTTCCCTCCGTTAACTCTGGCTATGAGTTGAGGGCATCAGAGCTCAGTGAGCTCTTGTAATATGTCCCTGTCCACCCTGTAATGCTTTACAATCTCCAGTTCATGTAGCTCCTGGAAGGTTACCCTGGGCCTGAATACTCTTCTCCTTCTCGGCCTAAGCCTATTGTCAGCAGCACCAGCAGCACTGACTTCAGCATCTAGCACATACAGCTGTACAATAGCTGCAGCAGCCCCAAGCATTATCTCGGTTAGAATTTCCAAGTCTCTACTCCAATGATTCAGAATATTGAGGCAAAATCAGAATGTAGGGCGTATGCTTATTTTATACAGTTTTGTGGTAGGTCCACCATGTGGGATTGGCTAATTATGATGCAGTTCACCTGCCTAGGATATAGTTGACATGATTTAAAGGCTCTACTTTATTGCGTGACGCAGCGCTATGCCCCTCATGCTGCATAGCTTATACAAAAGTATATATTATTAATTGAATATATCCAGTTTTACTTGACAGATGCCTACGACATTACTATGTGGGTAGTCTTCTCATGCGAACATGCTAAGCTATGTGGTGCACCATGCAAACATGTAAGCTGAGCACTAAGAAAATCCTAAAAGTAAAATGACACACCCACTGATGTCATCCACATGCAGTTGACATATCAAAACTGGGTGGGAGCCTACATGAAGTGGATATGCGGACATGGTTGCTCCTTTTAGTGATTCAACAAAGGAGTCTCATTTGTGTACATATCCATGCTAACAGCCTGGAAACTACATGGTTCTTAGCTGTGTAAGCTGGATAACAGCAAGAATGCACCATCGTTTGGACCTGATGCTAGGTCCTACAGTACATTTGTGAAAACTACATTATACATGTTATTTTAATTTTTTTCTATTAAGTATGTTTGCACATTGCAGCACATAGTGCAAACATGAAAATTATTAAAACAAATTATTATTAATTTTACATATCCTCTTCCTTTTACAAACATCCTCAGTATATGTTTTGCCCATGTATGTATGTGATCTACTATTTTCAGGGGTGTTATGTCCATATTTGTGGCCTTTTACTTCCCCTTCTGTCCTTGTAGACTCCTGTGCATGGAAAATATCTGTGTACACTACAAACATGGACAAGGAGTCTACATGTATTCATTTCACTTTGTTGGATTGCTCCACCTGCCTTATTTGCATAAGATTCACCTGCTTAAACATAAATTTGTATTGCACAGAAGTTTCCCTGTTTGCATGTGCTTGTGCACTGCTAAGTGATGTTTACTGAATCTAAAAGTGTTCTCACTCATGTGAAAGGGTAAGCTTTATTGAATTCCCACTTTGGTGTATAATGCCTAATCTACCATCCTACATTATCTACTGAGAAAACCTAAAATAAAGCACATTGACAAGGATGTAATTGAATGTGTGTTTGGTCTGTTAAAGTCCTGATTCAGGTGTATGGACACATCTGGGGCCAATACAAATCCAAGAAAACTTTTTGGAATGTCAACATGTACCCAATACTGTACAACATGATAACCTATAAACATGGCAGCTTCCCATGCCCAAGGTGTGAGCACAGCAGCAACAACAACAAATCCCAAGAACCTAATAATGAAGGCCTACAGGATGATGATGATAATGATACTGAAGAAGCTTTGTTACAGGAGTAACACTGGTACACAGAAGAGAAGTGCATCCAATATGCATGAGTGTTTGCAATGTGGCAATATCTGATAGATGCATTTCTACTAAAACATGATAAACATGCACAAAGCAAATATATTTTGTTTGCATTTAGACTGCTGTCATGAAATTGTGTCCTCAGACTATGTCACAGTGTACATGACCTGTGTGTTAAGGACATGAGACATAACCATCAGTACAACTCTATAGAAAATGTAATGCCATCATCATACCTTGGAACAGGGGCATGTACTTGACTGCAGTAGATGTACACATCCAGTACAAACATTCACTGTTCCCAATGGATGTCACCCACCTAATATATGGATCATCAAAGTCAGCCAAAGCTGGTAGTTGATATCACGTTATAGCCACAATGTCTTCTGCACATTCCATTCCATGAACTGGCACAGCTGATAAAGACACAGTGCTCACCTGCTGTATGAATGTGGACCTAAAAGGACTGCCATGTTGTGCCCAGGATATAAAGCTGCAAGATCCAGATTGCCTTGAATAAAGGCAACCATTACATAGTGTGCATGGCATCATCCAAACATCCTTAGGGCTACTCATGATGACTGGCCCAAATTCAGAAGTACCTGTAATGGAGTCCATGCAATGCCAGGTGATGATCACAAACCTTTTTTTCTATTCCTGCTTTGTGCAGACTTATTGTGAGCAATGTCTCTCAAGGTATACAGGCACAGTGTCAGCTTACAATAGTGAGAACCCAAACCCCATGCAAATCTCACAATTATAACCATGGGCAGCTCAGTACTTATTTATTTATGTATTTATTTATTTATTTGTTTGTTTGTTTGTTTGCTTATTTATCATTATTATTATTTATTAGTCTTTCTTTATCAGAAAAGACTGAATGAGCAAAGACCTTTTCAGCAATGAGCCCAGGTAGAAAAGATTCCACATTACACACATTCATACAACCACTCAGCATAACTTAACACTACATGTATACATTTTATAGGTAATAATACATATACATATTTTAACATATAAACAGATACATTTTAATGCAAAAATTCCATATTACATACATTTTGAAGATTGTCCAGCATGTTTTAAGTGGTATACTAACACAACATTTCACCATGAACTGCAACAGCTCTGTGACCTCTGCACTCCATCTTGAAAGATTCCTTTACCACAATATAGGTCACCTATGACCCTATTTTGATTTGCTTTTGAATGCACAAGGTGGTTTTTCACGCACTGTGTGGCATGCAAAATCATATACTAATGACTAATGAGGCCCTGTCTCACATCATCATCCTGGTCCACATGTGACCCCAGTGCTTCATCAGGCTCCACCACAGCTCTTACTGACTGATATCCAGGCAGAACTGGGGTATTGTATACAGTGCAGTCATCATGTTCATTCATTCACACCTGCATGTCTATTCCAACTTTAGGTATGGGACAAAGAGTCCTGCTGTGACAAAGTAAAATCAGCAGCCAAAGGGGTGGCCATAAATGATGACATGTCTTGGGTCATCATATGTGTTTGTAGTACTGCCTGTGCAGTGGACTCATTCATGGTGGCTGTGGAGCACATCCCATCCAACATATGAAATGCTAAAAGTAGAACAAAAAATTTCCCGGCACTACTACCTGCACTGCTGGTGGTGTCCATGGAAGTGTCACCATCTGATATTTAGGCAACAGCTGAAAAATGAAAAGCAAAATCATTTTGCATATATCATAAAATATACATTCAAACTTATGACTAAACAATGATACGGTGGAACTTAAAAATGTCACTCCCTGCAAAAGTAACCTAGCAGCCTTTGCATAACAGCTTGCAACACTGACAACCTTATAGTACATGCTGAGCCAACAGCTGCACAGACACCAAATAATGCAGCACTATTGAATCCATATGAGCTGTATGTAACCAAATGCATATCCTTATAGTACACCATGCACATGTTATCTTTGTGTGTGCTCACCATGCAAAGCCACCGTACATATGTTATCCAGTAAATATACCAAATGTATGTGTATACACACACGTGCGCACACACACACACACACACACACACACACACACACACACACACACACACACACACATATTTTATATATGTGTGTGTGTGTGTGTGTGTGTGTGTGTGTGTGTGTGTGTGTGTGTGTGTGTGTAAAACATGCATAATACAGACAGACCACAGAAAACACACCAGCAAACAGTACCTGTGATGAAAATACCTGCTGATGATAGGTCACCCCAAACCTTATTTTATGACTAAGGCTCCTGGTGTTGGGTGTACAGCTACTTAATGAAGTGAGTATTACTACACTGTCACATAAGGGTGTGGTAACTACCTCCTCACCTGTGACATGGCTAATGGCATTCACTTTGCACTGTCATTGACATATACAGTCACAAAAGTCGATGACACAATAATGCACTGCTCCATTGTGTAGCCATGTCCCCAAACTGCATCCACTGTGTGGATAATGTCTTCCCAATGCTGATACAATAGACCCGAAGTTTATTTTAACTATTTTTAGAAAGCCACCACAATTTAATAATTTATTACATTTTGAAAGCCAACAACCTCTTTATATGAAAATAAATGTGACAAAAATCAAAGTATTAGTGTTGACTTATTTTTAATGACAATATTTTGCCAACAGAAACTTCTTCTGGCTTTTCCCGGTTAGGGGTCACCACAGCGGAACTACAGTCTGCTAATGATTTTTATGGTGCTGAGGTGCCAGTCCAATGCCCAGCCTTCAACGAAGGAACAGCCATTCACGCATGTCTTTCAAACACCACTCGACCATGGGGAAGACATCCAGACTCCACACAGAAAGAGCTAAAGCCAAGAATCGAACAGGAGAACCTCTTGTTGTGAGGCAACAATGCTACCGCTGCACCACCGCGGCTGACATTTTTCCAACACTGCTAAGTTAAAAAAGAACATGATTCTATAAATAGAGGGTATAGTTTAGATTTTCCTGTATCAAATGATTCTGAGGTTATGAAAGGGTGGTATGGGAAAAATGCATCAATTCTAAATGAAAACCGCAATAAAGTAGTACAAAACTTTCACAGCACAATCATGGCATTGTTGACAGTTTCATCAGAAAGACTGCAATCAAAAATAACTGCAGAATTTTGCAAAGAAATGATAAAATATATAAGTGGTAGGAGAATAATCACATTTTGTAAACAAAAAAATGCCAAGTGTGAAAGTATTGTTATTTATGTATAAATGTATAAAATAAAGACTAAAAGTATTGCTAGCATGTAATCTCTATTTACTGTCACTTCCACCAAATTAACCCATTACATCCGACTCCGAGTGACACCTCCAGGTGCATCTGCAGTTACCTCCTTCTGATACCTCTAGGCATCAAATATTGCTTGTTCATATTAACATCATTTCCAAAACCATGCTATGTACAAGGTTTTTAAAATGTTCATCTTGAAGCTTACACAATGGCAAAATCAGCTATTTTAATATTTGACCTCTGTCTAGTGGAGGTAAATAGATATTAATTGTTGTTTTTATGATACTAATTTATATAAGTATAATTTTCACATTTTTTTAAATATCTCAACAACCAAGTAACACAAACAGAACTCCTTAGCCTCATACGAAAGTTATCAGCTAGATGAATAAAATGCTGCTGACAGTATGTGTGTAACTTGAGTGGTTGCTGAGCTATTTAAGTTGTTTACAAAATATTACAAATGTAATAGTTACTGTGTTTACAGTGACTTATAAAATTAATTTTTAGACCTAGAACGTAAAGAATAGCACCACTATAAAATAGCTTGTGTTGAAGAGTTTGCTATTTATACTTCTTTCATAACCCCTATGGTTCCAAAGAAATGAACATTTGTTTGAAATATGAGGACATACTTTGATTCTGTCAAGAGGCTTAGGCTCCACCCATTAGAAGTTACAGTGCAAAATTCCTGAGCTCCATTGGAGGGAATGAATTAAAAAGGGCATACAAAGGTGTACTTATTCATATCATATTACTTGTCCCGGTCCCCTTCAATAAACACATCACACCGAATGACATTTGACGACCTTGATTAAACTTCCACAACTTTGATTACCAATTTATTTACAACTGGACATAATATAGTTGATGCTAAACACAGCATAAACCTTCTTGTAATGTTAATCAGGACAGAGTACCTGCTCATCCTGCCAGGTAAGCAGCGCCCATACCTTTGCTTGCTTACTTTACTTATAAACCTCCTTGTAATGTTAATCAGGACAGTGTACCTGCTCATGCTGCCAGGTAAGCAGCATCCAAACCTTTGCTTGCTTACTTTACTTATAAACCTCCTTGTAATGTTAATTAGGACAGCATACCTGCTCATCCTGCCCAATAAGCAGCATCCAAACCTTTGCTCGGTTACTTTACTTATGAAGCAGTGTCCCATCTCACTTCATAAACCATTCATCAAATTACCAACCAAATAAGCAGCATCCTTACCTCTGTTTGCTTACCTATCCAGCAAACTTCCACCAGCTGCTCATTTCCTTTCCACAAATCCTTGGAATAAACCTCCACACACCAGAGGGGGAACAGAAGAGGGCAAGCCTGTCCCTTTTCTCTGCCTACCCCAACTAACATAACCAGAATCCCCACCAAACCACCAACAAAAAAGGGAGGGAGGGAGGGTAGCAAGTCCACGCCAAAATGTGATTACTTATACAGCTACACTTGTCTAAACCACTTAAGCCCCTCCCCACCCTTATCTCATTTCCTCCCAATCATCCCTCCCTCCATTTAACTCTTTCACGTCCCTCACCCACTTAACTCCCATTAATATATCAGCCTACCCCTTCTGAAGATGTCCCAGGACAACTTGGTTTGTTACCAAACCTCATTTGTCCTGGTCCCCTTCAATAAACACATCACACCGAATGACATTTGACGACCTTTATTAAACTTCCATAACTTTGATTACCAATTTATTTACAACTGGACATAGTACAGTTGATTCTAAACACAGCATAAACCTCCTTGTAATGATAATCAGGACAGCGTATCTGCTCATCCTGCCAGGTAAGCAGTGTCCATACCTTTGCTCACTTACTTTACTTATAAACCTCCTTGTAATGTTAATCAGGACAGCGTACCTGCTCATCCTGCCCAATAAGCAGTGTCCAAACCTTTACTCGCTTACTTTACTTATGAAGCAGCGTCCCATCTCACTTCATAAACCATTCATCAAATTACCAACCAAATAAGCAGCATCCTTACCTCTATTTGATTACTTATCCAGCAAACTTTCTCCAGCTGCTCATTTCCTTTCCACAAATCCTTGGAATAAACCTCCACACACTGGAGGGGGAACAGAAGAGGGCAAGCCTGTCCCTCTTCTCCACCTACCCCAACTAACATAACCAGAATCCCCATCAAACCGCCAACAAAAAAGGGAGGGAAGGAGGGTAGCAAGTTCACGCCAAAATGTGATTACTTACCCAGCTACACTTGTCTGAACCACTTAAGCCCTTCCCCACCCTTATCTCATTTCCTCCCTCCTTCCATTTAACCCTTTCACCTCCCCCACCCACTTAACTCCCATTCATATATCAGCCTACCCCTTCTGAAGATGTCCCAGGACAACTTGGTTTGTTACCAAACCTCATTTGTCCTGGTCTCCTTCAATAAACACATCACACCGAAAGACATTTGTGACCTTTATTAAACTTCCATAACTTTTATTTCCAATTTATTTACAACTGGACATAGTATAGTTTATTCTAAACACAGCATAAACCTCCTTGTAATGTCAATCAGGACAGCGTACCTGCTCATCCTGCCCAAAAAGCAGCGTCCAAACCTTTGCTCGCTTTACTTATGAAGTAGCGTCCCATCTCACTTCATAAACCATTCATCAAATTACCAAATTACCAACCAAATAAGCAACATCCTTACCTCTGTTTGCTTACCTATCCAGCAAACTTCCACCAGCTGCTCATTTCCTTTCCACAAATCCTTGGAATAAACCTCCACACACCAGAGGGGGAACAGAAGAGGGCAAGCCTGTCCCTCTTCTCCACCAACCAACCTGACCAGGATGTTTCCTCTCCCTTCTACCCAAAATTGTCCAACTAATGACCTCCCATAAAGGGAAGGGTTAGGCCAAACATCATTCGGTGTACCCATCATCTGTAAAGTACATTAGAACCCCGTCAGCAACCCCACGCCTTGACCTACTAGCACTGGAATGCGCCTTAATGAAACTAAATAAAGTAGGATTACCCATGACCCCACTGTACCACTGGAACCTCCACTCCAACAGAATACATTCCCTTTAGTCCACTTCCCTCAAGCCACTAACCATGGCTCGACCTTTCTGGAATGACAACCTACAGCCATAACAAGTGCCTCAGAAACTATAACCCCTTGAACACAATTCTGCAGCCTGTTCAAAGAAAACCCTTAACAAGTCTCAAACCCAGGACCCTGTCAACTATAGCATCTCACACTAGCCCACCAAACTACACAGCTCACCCTGATGCTTCCACAGCAATGAACAAATCAAACCCCTATTCTGCTGCTCTGCTGGAGATCCATAACCTCATTCTCAATGCTCCATCAGCCGATACATTCCTCAGCAGCCTCCCTCACCTGTTGAATCCAAATTCCTTCAGACCACCAAAATGCCAGCTCAGCAAGTCCCCATCTGCAACCTCAGTGTGATCTGTAAAAGAAAAACTCTAAATCCTCTACACCAGCAAAGCCCATTTCTTAATGACATTATGCACCACTAAGAGCATAGCTCTTTCATCAACTGTATGAAATACATGCATTACTGAATGCCAACCCCCCTGACTTAAGATATCTTAGCAAAATTTTTTTTTTATTATTTTATTACCACCCATATTCACGATAAGACTGATACACATACAAAAATACCAAGTTCATTCCATCAAAAGGCCTATTCTGGTATCCTTTAACCATCTCATGAGGTTTCTCAACCAAGCTGTTAACTATTAAATAGGGCAGGGAAGTTAAAACTACCGAATCTGTCAACAAAATGCCCCGCTCATGACCAAGACTATCCATCTACCCCAAAGAACATCCCGGCAAAATAACTCAAAGGTAACCTCCACGGTGAAACACACCAATTTATTAACCCCATACCAAAGTAACCAACTTAAACTAGTTGCCATGAAACTTCAGAAATGCCTAACTCCCCAAAACCCATGTTTTAAACAAAACACTGCCTTGTATAAACAATAACAATACCTCCTTATCCCACCACCAAACAATTGGATGGGTGACTAAACTCACCCTAGGGTTCTACCCCTGTCCCAAGAAAGACAATAGAAACAGCATGTGGAAATAAAAATGATCTTGGCTACCTACTAGACTCTACACCATTAACCCATAACTTCCTATGCTCCTATGACTGTTGTGATTCTGCCTTGCCTGTAAACCCCAAACCTCCTATAAACAACCCGCGTCAGCTTGCCCCAAACATACTTCCCTTTACAACCCCATTGTGTAGCATTTCCAACAATCAAAATCCATGCAAGAAATACATTACCTTTTAAAATAAGAGCTGCACTTATCCAAATACACAAATGAGACTCGCCACAGCAGAAATATAAAAATAAATCCTTTAATGACTGCAGTAGATAGTAAGCGCTTTCACGTCCACATGACGCTTCTTCAGAGTTTAATAACTACACTAAAGCACATCCAATTAAATAGTACTACCTATAAATTTAACCCAATCACATTAAATCCTTTTACAAATTAACTGAACTAATTAAGACATATACACTTTGGAACCAACAAATGAGGAATCCTGTGTATTCATATACATATGTCTAAAAAATAATATATATACAAATATATATATATATATATATATATATATATATGTGTATGGGTACATATATATAAAAACTCTAAAAAGTACTTATAAAACAAAAAAGTCAATGTGCTTTAGTGTAGTTATTAAAGTCTGAAGAAGCGTCATGTGGACGTGAAAGCGCTTACTATCTACTGCAGTCATTAAAGGATTTATTTTTATATTTCTGCTGTGGCGAGTCTCATCTGTGTTTTTGGATACTTGATTTTGTTCTGAAGAGGCTCCCTATCCAGGGCTGTTTGTTGTTTTTTTACAAATTTGTGTTTTTTTTCATGGTTCCTGGAACATGGCAGAGAAGAGAGTGCTATCACTTCATGAAACTGATACCAGTGTGCTACAAAAATTTGTTGGTATGACTGAGAATCCACTCCTGAAGTTTACTTCTCATGAATTAATTAAAGAAGGTCAACAGACAGTGAGTACAGCAAGGAATATTGAGGTGCTCCAGCTGACATGGAAGCGAGGCAGTCTAACACTATGAAGTGTCGTATGGTTGCCGACAAAATTCTGGCTAAACAAGTGATTGCCCAACAGAGAGTAGAATGCCACTCTTGGTCTCCTCCTCAGTCGCTTGTGGAGGATGTCAGGGAAGGACGATGCCATTCACGCTTCGTGGAACGCCAGAAAAAGCAGTCCGAGTCAGCATCAATTACTATTGTAAACGGGCTATCAGACAGTGAAGGCGAGTCAGCTTAGAAGTGACTACAGTACCGCAGTACTACTAACAATAGGGTACTATAAATGACTGAATGAGTAACATTTTCAAATTTTAACTGTTTTGTAACTGTTTGTGCTATTGTCGTCAAATCGTCAATCGTCATTATAACTGTACTATTCTGTTGCTGCAAATACTTATTCAGAATACATAAAAAATCATTTATGCTTAGCTTTTGTAGTCATTTTTGGAAAAAATCCATTACTTGGGAATTTTTACCCAATCTTGGGATTTTTCGGGACAAAATCTTGGGATTTTGGATAATGGAGAGTGGCAGCACTGGTCCATACCTTTGCTCACTTACTTTACTTATAAACCTCCTTGTAATGTTAATCAGGACAGCGTACCTGCTCATCCTGCCCAATAAGCAGTGTCCAAACCTTTACTCGCTTACTTTACTTATGAAGCAGCGTCCCATCTCACTTCATAAACCATTCATCAAATTACCAACCAAATAAGCAGCATCCTTACCTCTATTTGATTACTTATCCAGCAAACTTTCTCCAGCTGCTCATTTCCTTTCCACAAATCCTTGGAATAAACCTCCACACACTGGAGGGGGAACAGAAGAGGGCAAGCCTGTCCCTCTTCTCCACCTACCCCAACTAACATAACCAGAATCCCCATCAAACCGCCAACAAAAAAGGGAGGGAAGGAGGGTAGCAAGTTCACGCCAAAATGTGATTACTTACCCAGCTACACTTGTCTGAACCACTTAAGCCCCTCCCCACCCTTATCTCATTTCCTCCCTCCTTCCATTTAACCCTTTCACCTCCCCCACCCACTTAACTCCCATTCATATATCAGCCTACCCCTTCTGAAGATGTCCCAGGACAACTTGGTTTGTTACCAAACCTCATTTGTCCTGGTCTCCTTCAATAAACACATCACACCGAAAGACATTTGACGACCTTTATTAAACTTCCATAACTTTTATTTCCAATTTATTTACAACTGGACATAGTATAGTTTATTCTAAACACAGCATAAACCTCCTTGTAATGTCAATCAGGACAGCGTACCTGCTCATCCTGCCCAAAAAGCAGCGTCCAAACCTTTGCTCGCTTACTTTACTTATGAAGTAGCGTCCCATCTCACTTCATAAACCATTCATCAAATTACCAAATTACCAACCAAATAAGCAACATCCTTACCTCTGTTTGCTTACCTATCCAGCAAACTTCCACCAGCTGCTCATTTCCTTTCCACAAATCCTTGGAATAAACCTCCACACACCAGAGGGGGAACAGAAGAGGGCAAGCCTGTCCCTCTTCTCCACCAACCAACCTGACCAGGATGTTTCCTCTCCCTTCTACCCAAAATTGTCCAACTAATGACCTCCCATAAAGGGAAGGGTTAGGCCAAACATCATTCGTGTACCCATCATCTGTAAAGTACATTAGAACCCCGTCAGCAACCCCACGCCTTGACCTACTAGCACTGGAATGCGCCTTAATGAAACTAAATAAAGTAGGATTACCCATGACCCCACTGTACCACTGGAACCTCCACTCCAACAGAATACATTCCCTTTAGTCCACTTCCTCAAGCCACTAACCATGGCTCGACCTTTCTGGAATGACAACCTACAGCCATAACAAGTGCCTCAGAAACTATAACCCCTTGAACACAATTCTGCAGCCTGTTCAAAGAAAACCCTTAACAAGTCTCAAACCCAGGACCCTGTCAACTATAGCATCTCACACTAGCCCACCAAACTACACAGCTCACCCTGATGCTTCCACAGCAATGAACAAATCAAACCCCTATTCTGCTGCTCTGCTGGAGATCCATAACCTCATTCTCAATGCTCCATCAGCCGATACATTCCTCAGCAGCCTCCCTCACCTGTTGAATCCAAATTCCTTCAGACCACCAAAATGCCAGCTCAGCAAGTCCCCATCTGCAACCTCAGTGTGATCTGTAAAAGAAAAACTCTAAATCCTCTACACCAGCAAAGCCCATTTCTTAATGACATTATGCACCACTAAGAGCATAGCTCTTTCATCAACTGTATGAAATACATGCATTACTGAATGCCAACCCCCCTGACTTAAGATATCTTAGCAAAATTTTTTTTTTTTTATTATTTTTATTACCACCCATATTCACGATAAGACTGATACACATACAAAAATACCAAGTTCATTCCATCAAAAGGCCTATTCTGGTATCCTTTAACCATCTCATGAGGTTTCTCAACCAAGCTGTTAACTATTAAATAGGGCAGGGAAGTTAAAACTACCGAATCTGTCAACAAAATGCCCCGCTCATGACCAAGACTATCCATCTACCCCAAAGAACATCCCGGCAAAATAACCCAAAGGTAACCTCCACGGTGAAACACACCAATTTATTAACCCCATACCAAAGTAACCAACTTAAACTAGTTGCCATGAAACTTCAGAAATGCCTAACTCCCCAAAACCCATGTTTTAAACAAAACACTGCCTTGTATAAACAATAACAATACCTCCTTATCCCACCACCAAACAATTGGATGGGTGACTAAACTCACCCTAGGGTTCTACCCCTGTCCCAAGAAAGACAATAGAAACAGCATGTGGAAATAAAAATGATCTTGGCTACCTACTAGACTCTACACCATTAACCCCATAACTTCCTATGCTCCTATGACTGTTGTGATTCTGCCTTGCCTGTAAACCCCAAACCTCCTATAAACAACCCCCGCGTCAGCTTGCCCCAAACATACTTCCCTTTACAACCCCATTGTGTAGCATTTCCAACAATCAAAATCCATGCAAGAAATACATTACCTTTTAAAATAAGAGCTGCACTTATCCAAATACACAAATGAGACTCGCCACAGCAGAAATATAAAAATAAATCCTTTAATGACTGCAGTAGATAGTAAGCGCTTTCACGTCCACATGACGCTTCTTCAGAGTTTAATAACTACACTAAAGCACATCCAATTAAATAGTACTACCTATAAATTTAACCCAATCACATTAAATCCTTTTACAAATTAACTGAACTAATTAAGACATATACACTTTGGAACCAACAAATGAGGAATCCTGTGTATTCATATACATATGTCTAAAAAATAATATATATACAAATATATATATATATATATATATATATGTGTGTGTATGGGTACATATATATAAAAACTCTAAAAAGTACTTATAAAACAAAAAAGTCAATGTGCTTTAGTGTAGTTATTAAAGTCTGAAGAAGCGTCATGTGGACGTGAAAGCGCTTACTATCTACTGCAGTCATTAAAGGATTTATTTTTATATTTCTGCTGTGGCGAGTCTCATCTGTGTTTTTGGATACTTGATTTTGTTCTGAAGAGGCTCCCTATCCAGGGCTGTTTGTTGTTTTTTTACAAATTTGTGTTTTTTTTCATGGTTCCTGGAACATGGCAGAGAAGAGAGTGCTATCACTTCATGAAACTGATACCAGTGTGCTACAAAAATTTGTTGGTATGACTGAGAATCCACTCCTGAAGTTTACTTCTCATGAATTAATTAAAGAAGGTCAACAGACAGTGAGTACAGCAAGGAATATTGAGGTGCTCCAGCTGACATGGAAGCTGGAAAATGGTTTACAGAAATTAAGAAACATGCGGTGGCAGAGACACCACATGGAGGCATGTCTTACTTTTAAGGCAGTACCTAGGGGGTTGAGGGTGTTGAAGATGCTGACCTTTGGTACTACCTATCCAGAACTGTTAACCAGATGGCAGAAACTAAATCTGGAAATGTGTTATGGATATATTAACTTACTAATTGAACAGTATAAAGATATAGAGAAGGTATTAATACAAGAGATTGTGACTATGGAGAATGACCTTATAAATCTTGTCAGCATGGAAGAAAAGGAAGTGCTTATTGCTGACATCACGCTAAGACTTTCTATTCTTGTCAACAAGCAATTGCTTGACAAGAAGAAGAAGTTGGAGCGTGATTTAAATGATTTTTGTCTAGGTCAAGTCTTCTCCTGGCCTAGAAATAATGCTGAGCATATTGCGAATAACGTACATGGCACTCACAATGCCAATAATAGAACTGTTACGGCTCACACTACATCAACAGTCATACCCACAATCGTGACGTCAACGTGGATACCTATTTCTTCAGATTTACAGAGAACATCCATGCCCATCGATCCATCTTTGCGTGGTGATGTAATATCCAAGATTGCTACTCGATTGGATGCAGGTGAAGGCCCATCTGGGCAGACCAACAGTAGGGTAGTATTATCTACGACGGAACCTACTAGGAAGGAGGAGTGCTGTTTGGACAAAAACAGCTCATTGTTATCGAAAACTCCCCAGGGAACAAATATGGCGTTTTCTTTCCCTTTAACCATCCGACAGATGACTTCGACCGGATGGTCGCCGCAGGGGCGTGCCAGAAAAAGGAAAACATCAGGAGAAACAAATGAGTTCCAGAGAAAGGTACTTCGTCCTATCAAGAAGACTTAGTTGTGAATATATCTAACTATAATTTAACTGAAAGTGAGAGGTCCCTACTTAACCGAGGCCTCTCTTTTATACCTTCCAAATCAGCAGACATAACTGATATCTTGGTGGACATTAGAATGTTTACCAGAAATGTAAGTCTGAGAATGCTATTTGGTGATAATGATATAGGGAATAGGAATCTTTTTACTAAGCCTTCCACTTTTACTCCTCAAGGACATCCCCTATTAGATACTTTTGAGAGAGCTTGTGAATGTGATTTGAATAATTCACTCTGTAAAGCAGATTTTTATAACTTGACACAGGATGAGTTTCACGCTATTAAGAAACTGCAGGATAATCACGATATAGTGATTAGACAAGCAGATAAAGGTGGGGCTATTGTGGTCTTAGACCGTAATATGTATTTTAAAACTATGACTAATATGTTGGATGACTCTGAGACATATCAAATATTGAATAGTATGCAGTTAAAAAGATTAATTAAGAGCATGCACTCTGAATTATACAATCTATTTTTATGTAACACTATTGATAGTGATTTATACAAATATTTTCTAGTTGAGCAACCATCAGTTCCTATTCTTAGAGGACTTCCCAAAACACATAAAACTTTAGTTGACCCTCCTATGAGACCAATTGTCTCAGGTAATGGGTGGTTAACGGAGCCTGCTTCCATTTTTTTGAAAAACATTTCAAGCCAATAGTGGACAGGAATATGTTGATACTGAAAGATAGTCAGGAGTTTTTGGAGAGTTATGCGAGCATGTGTCTTCAACAAACAATGTAAGTAATGAGCTGTTAGTCACTTTGGGCGTAGCTTCATTGTTCACCTCGATTCCGAATGACACTGGAATGGAGTTCATAAGATTAATTCTAATTGAAGAAGGAATCTCCAGGAGTATAATTATTAGAATTTTAGCATTACTGGAACTGGTATTGAATAATAATGTTTTTTTTATATGATGGCACATACTATTTGCAGAAAAAAGGGGTGGCCATGGGCACCCCTTGCGCAAACTCATATGCTAACCTTGTGTTAGCATATTGGGAGAGGAATTATATCATGGCCAACACTGTTAGAGGTATAGCATCTTACATCTCAGTAGTATGCATCCCCAACATATTTATCATAATATTGTAAAAAGTCAGACACTTAGGATGTCACGACTTACTACTGATGATGAAAGCTACAAAATGAAGCAGGATATGTTAGCTGGGAATTTTTCATTGAGAGGATATACTAAGAAAGAAGTAGCAAGTGTATATCAAGTCGATACTGCTATGAGACAAGGAAAAGGGAAACCTTTTCTGTATAGGAATAGAGGGAGCATAGGTAGTACTAACAACAGTGGTCAACGAATGAAGAGGAATATGATGGTAATTCCCTATTCTAACAAAAATTTGAAGGTTATAAATATTATTTGTAAGAATTGGGATATTCTAACCACTGATGATAGGATTGCAGAATTAGTAGGCCCACAACCTAGCTTTTCATATAGGAATACTAAGTCATTAAAGAGGCTATTGTGCTATGAGGACAACAAAAAAGTGCTTATCTTATCCCTCAGACAAGGCACTTTTCCATGTAGAGGATGCAATCAATGTCTCTACATGTCCTGTAACAATTATTTTATACACCCTGACACAGGATATGAATATAGATTTAATTTTTGTGCTGACTGCAAATCTAGGGACTTAGTCTATCTGGCTGTTTGTCAGACATGTCAGTCTTTTTATATAGGCAAAACTAGTAGAAGCCTTCGTGAACATGTTAATAGGGAGGATGACTGCAATGCACTAGCCAGATATGTCTTAGATGTAGGAACATTGCACAAGTTTAAATTTAATGTTTTAGAGTTAATAAATAAAACAGACAGACTAGGTGATATTAGGAACCACACTGAGGAAAGTGAGAATAGGTGGATACTAAAACTTCAGAGTCACAGGGGGGCATGGATTAAATGAAAAGGTGACTCTGAAGCCTTTCTTAGCAGCACACCCCTATTCACATTGATTTTAGTGTTTTATTCATGATCTCCTACATTGATTTTAGTGTTTTACTAAGACTTTTTTGTTTTATAAGTACTTTCTAGAGTTTTTATATATATGTACCCATACATATATATATATATATATATATATATATATATATATATATATATATATATATTTGTATATATGTTATTTTTTAGACATATGTATATGAATACACAGGATTCCTCATTTGTTGGTTCCAAAGTGTATATGTCTTAATTAGTTCAGTTAATTTGTAAATGGGTTTAATGTGATTGGGTTAAATTTATAGGTAGTACTATTTAAATGGATGTGCTTTAGTGTAGTTATTAAAGTCTGAAGAAGCGTCATGTGGACGTGAAAGCGCTTACTATCTACTGCAGTCATTAAAGGATTTATTTTTATATTTCTGCTGTGGCGAGTCTCATCTGTGTTTTTGAATACATGGTTTTGTTCTGAAGAGGCTCCCTACCCAGGACAGTTTGTTGTTTTTTTACAAATAAAAGCTGCACTTGTCTAGCTTGTAATCACCCCAGAGCAAGTAGCCTGGTAACTTCCTATGATTTTAAGATTGCTGTGACTCCACCCCACCTACCTGAATCCCATCCACCATGACATGCCTTAATGAGCACTAAAATGAATTACCTGCAACTTCATCATGCCCACTGCAGGAACCCAAACTCTTCCCTATGGCCAATGGCTATTGCTCCCTTTACTATTGAATTCAAATGCCCAAAAAGCAGGGACATTTTACCAACCTTGATCTAATATACTGAAACAGTTAATAGAACAGATTGTACAAACAATTAACCTTGACATCAGAAACTCAAGTGCCTGTCCTTCTCTGGCTAGCATTGTAACTCCTCTACCAAAACTCAACAACTTGAAATCCACTTACCTCACCCAGTAACTGTTGCCCAGTTGTGCTCTCCATGCGTAACCTCCTCACTCGCCACCGCTTCCATCCTCTGAGAACTCACTGTGTAGTGCCACAACAGGTACTCATCACCCACCATCTGCAAAGAAAAGGACCAAAGTAAATCCTCTAAAATGAAAAGAGAAGGCTCCACCTTATACCCACCTATGCCAAATTATAGCAGCAGCGTTCCAAACCCCCATCTCAGTCAGTAACTGTTGCCACCTTGCGGTCCCCATGTGTAACTTCCTCGCTCACCACTGCTTCCATCACCTGCAAATTCCCTGTGTATCACCACCACTGGTACTCGGCACACCACCGTCTACAAAGAAAAGGACAAAAGTAAATCCTCTAATATGTAAAGAGAAGGCTCTAACTGATACCAACCTATTCCAAATTATAGCAGTAGCATTCCAAAGCTCCCATCTGTAAGAAAGAAAAGACATGTAAATCATCTAAAATACGTAATGCACATTCCAAGACAGCCCTGCAACTAGTTTCTTTACATGTAATATTTAAGTTATATGTGTTAGTTTATATTGGCTAAATTCCAAGGTAGTTCATCAGTCAGAGAAAACTGTAGAATTATATAACTGCTTCCACCCCAGTCCTCTCCATTCATTTCTGCAGGTGGACAGTAATGCAGGCTGCCCCAGTAGTAATTTATGTGTCATCCCACATGGTATTAGTCCTTAACTCCTGCCTCCCCTAATTATCCATGCCTTTTCTGATCATAGGCCTTCTTGATTGAAAATGAAAGGATTAACTTTGAAAAGGGGGTAATAATCTTCAGAAAATGTACAGACTCACAGCTGTTCCATTTGGAGCTTGGAGGACAATGATATGTCCTTTTTCACCAAACTTTTGCTGTTATATGCATATTTCAAATGCCATCATTTCTTCACCTGCAGAATCATGGCACAGAAGGTTTACATAGTTTTTATAAGGATGATAGCAAAATGGAACCTTTTTTTAATACTAGAAATTACTTACTTGTTACTAGGCACCATGGAGCTTCCAGAGTTTATACATTATGCTAGCAGTTAATTTAAGACTATAAAATGTGGAAGCTGCGTGATTCACACTTGGCGACTAAGCATATTAAAATGAACAGCACTGGGCTAATTAAAGAAACCTGTAGGGAGAGGCATAGCTTGTTTAACTATGCTAATTATTAACAAAAGAATAGGTTCAAACAATTATTCATGGATTGTTTTGGTGAAATTCTCAGCCCTCATCTTTTGTGTGTCCCCATCCAGTCCAGCCTGCGCGAATCCTACTCCCTGTACATTTGACCAAAGTGCACATCAACAAACCTTGAAAGGGTGCGTCTCTCACCATGCACACCCCTCCCAGCAAAGTATCTCTGAATGTACAGCCACATCGATACTGCATACGAAAATCTAACATAGCTACAGACTAGGGGTTTCTTACAAAAAGTGAGAGCTATATAAACAGTGGTGTGGATAGTTTTGCAGGTAATACATTTCTTGGAGAAAAAGTAAGTTGCAGTCAATAAAAAGTAAGATGCAGGAATGATCTTGATGCTTGCAGAAATACTGCACAGCTAATCATACAAATGAGTGTCAGCATTTTGAATGAATTCTGACATGTCGTTTATACATTATTTTGTAATTTCTGAATAGCTGTGTTGCAAATGTTAAAAAGGTTACATATGAAAATGTTGAATGCAGAAAAAAGAATTCAAAAGGATAAACTAAAAATTGAATACTTCAGATGAGGTGCAGACTCTCATCCTAGAAAAACCTGCAACCGAGACCACTGCTCAGCTGACCAAAAGAAAACCATGCCACCAAGCTTGAGCATGAAAAAAAAACAACCCCCAACTCTGCCATCAAGTCAGCAGAGGTCAAAAGACAAGGCCTCCCCACAACTTGAACTTCCAGCTCCCCACCACCCACAAGAAAACCGACAAAGCCATGTGTGCAAACCAGGACAACCTTGCCAACCGAAACTCCATGTCCACATTTCTCTCTCTTTTTTTTTTTTAAACAAAAATTGCGAGGAAAACTCCACAAACACCACTGTCATCATTCAAGCATGCAGCACCCCAAAGCTGCCCCTCACAGGCACATCCATGACAGACAGTACTCCTAAAATAAAATGTCAATACTGCCCCAATCAACAAGAAAACATTTCCCCTTTCTCTGCTGGTGTATTCATCACATACACCTGCCATCTCGAGCAAGTGCAACCGGTCCATAACACCCTTCCTCAAAGTTTAATTTACTACTTTTTTTTAATTTTATGGGTTAACTGCCAACGCTATAGCCACATGCGCGGTAACAACTTATTGGACAGACGTTACTGATAAAACCCACAAGCCCGCGAAGAGGGGTTTGACCGGTCAACCACCATTACACAGGAATGCCTCATGGTGTGAAAACAACAACGAAATGCACCACTCAACTGGAGACCGCCCCAAACGACTGTCCAAAGGCAGCATACGATCCCAGATGGAAACCCAGACAACGACTGTAAGCCAAAAACCCACAGCACACCTCCAAGCCATGAGATCACAGGAAAAGCTCAACATCACAGCAGTAAAACACTCGCTTACTTCCCCCCCCCATCGGAAAGGAGCAGGGGGGAACAAGCATAGACACACTGCCAGCAAACACTTAGTCCTAGCAACCCACCACTCATTCGGACCACCCTATCAGACTACAAGCAAGAAATCCGGGCATTCCAACATCTATGATGAGTGGTATAACCAGCATGTAATCCCCACAACCCCCTCCCACGAACAAGCGCCAACACCGGAAGGCCACACATCTTAACCAAACATGTAAAATATTTATTGAACAACTTGAAACAAGGACTAAAGAACTAGCAAGCCTCTGACATGGAACACTGCACACCACAGCTGTCCTCAACTAAAACACCCAATCCTGCTCTTAACTTTAAACTGCAGCAGTTACCTTTTTTTTTTTCCTCTTCTTTTTTGCATGAATGGTTGGGCAAGAATATATAGATGGAGACATACGTAATATAAACCCTACATATCTAAGCTAAAATATCTCCTCACTGCCACAACTACTGACCCAGGCCTACCTGCCAAGTTCAATACCTACAGGTCGTCTTGGACATTTTGCTTGCCTTAGCAAGTTCACACCAAAATGTGATTACTTACCCAGCTATACTTGTCTAAACCACTTAAGCCCCTCCCCACCCTTATCTCATTTCCTCCCAATCATCCCTCCCTCCATTTAACCCTTTCACCTCCCCCACCCACTTAACTTCCATTAATATATCAGCCTAACCCCTTCTGAAGATGTCCCAGGACAACTTGGTTTGTTACCTGACTTATTACTGGACTTATTGTGAAGGTCCAGTGATACGTCTGAATCATATAAATAGAAACATTGGTGTAAACAGTTATAACTGTAACAGTTATGGCATAGTTTATTTAGCTAATTATTTAATCTGTGATTGCTTTTTACACTGGCAAAAGAAATAAGCAGTTGAGACAATGCACTTGTGAGCATTTAAACAGGTTCATAGGCAAATACTAGCCTATCAATCTGCAGACTCTTACAAGCCATACCAATACTGGAGATCACTTTACTTTGCACCTATAATGTAGACACCTTAACCCTCATGCTGACTCCTCACTATATAAACTATTGGTGGGTTTTTGTCCATTTAAGAAATAACTGTTTGCAGTATTTGATTTTTTTTATCCTGGGTTGGGGAGAATAATGGCAAATTAGAATTTAATGTTCTTAAATGGTGGCTGTTTTAAGTGCAATTCACCAACCAGTTGATAATGATCGCATAAGCATAAAAAGTGCATTATAATTAAGATCTTCATGATCAGACACTGTTTTGAGTATTTATTTTAAATTACTGTTCAAATTATTTTGAAGTTGTTCTGACAAAGTTTATTTAAACTTTATACAATGAAATAATTTCCCTTTCAAATGAAGTGGCTTGGTTTATATGTCTGTTCAACTTGTGTGACAATTATTTTTCATTTTACTCTTTTACTTAACTAAATAAGAGGGCACTCAAAGCCACAACTCATTCCAAATGAGAGAAAGGTACCTTGCAACATTTCCATGGTATAGCATGATGAATATGTATGTATAGGTACCTATAGGCACCATGGGTTTACATGCTATGTCATGTATGTTGTTTTTTTTCATTCATTTGCCGGCTGTCACCAGTGATTATTTATTGACACGACAGAAGGCAAGATGACTACCACCATCAAGTAAGGAGACATCATCAGAGGGGTCTCTCAGATACAGGGGCAAAAGAAGATACCGTCAGGGGTGATGGATGTGTACCCCCCTACTGTAACCTTACTGATTAGGTAACTGAAGAAGTACAACAGGTCTTCAAGTTTGCAATTATCCATGTCCTGTTTGCTGCTATGGATGACATATATGGCATCTTCTACCAGATTCTGTTTTGGATAGTAACCTGAAGACCCCCCCCCTTTCCTCTGAGTTGGGCATTAGCATCTAAATAAAATGAACTTGGTGGTACAGTCACATAGATACTTACATAATGCGATGCCTTGGTTCTTATAATTCCTAGCCTTGGCCTTCCGATCAATAACGCATTTTTATATATGGGGTTGGGAGGGTAGCCTAATGGTTAAGGTCTTTGCCTTACAAACATAAGGTGCAGGGTTTGAGTCTCACAAGGGATAATTGGCTAGGGTTCACAAGGGCAGTTAGCCTAGTACTAATCTATGAACCTATGTTGCATGAGGAACCTTTACATATATGTCTTTGTTAAGACACAAATAGCAAAACAGCATAAGCATGGTTCTGTAAGACATAAAATGCTGCCATGAAATATGATTTTTGAACAGATACTTATGCACATTTATATGGTGTCCTCAGATATGTATTCCTATTTTTACAATTCATAATTATGGACCACTAATATGCACATATGGATTGTATCCTTTAATATAGCTGAACATGCTTATGGCCTCTCTGGATCCCCGTATTACTGAATATTTAATGCATCTATTACAATCAATCAACTCAAGGACCCAAAATACCATACTGTACATTAATAACATCATTTTTCCAGGAGAGCAAGTCCCCAAAATTCCCATGTGGGAGGCTGCATCTCTACATTCCTCCACACTTGAATATATATTGACTCCACTGTTACACAACCATAGGGAAAGGAAAAACAGCCTACGAGTCTGAACACTAATATTATATCTGGGAAGCAGAATTAAGGAGATAACACTCATAAAGAGAGACACAAACCATTTATACAAAAAGCAATCAGCCTGATAGCCCAACTATTTGGTTCAGCTGCATACACTCAGTCTGAGTATGCATACATCTTCATACAGGGCTGATAACATTTAATTTATTTGTATATGTTATAATGGGTCTACCTGAAAATGCCAAAAGTCTACAATGCCGACAACGAGAACACCGACACCAGAAGATCGACAACGGAGAAAACTGAAAGCTGAGAATCCCAATGCTGAGAACACCGACATGTTAAGGTAAGTGTGCGATAGGGACGGACATTAGGGTCAGGGTGTGGGTAAGTTAAGTGTATGATAGTGACAGATGTTAGGGTAGGGTGCAGGTCAGGTAAGTGTGCGATAGTGACGGACTTTAGGTTTAGGGGCGGGTTAAGTGAGCTAGGGTTAAGGTGCGGGTAAGGTAAGTGTGCAATAGTGATGGACTTGAGGGTTAGGGGTGGATTAAGTGAGTTAGGGTTAGGGTGCGGGTAACGTAAGTGTGCAATAGTGACAGACTTAAGGGTTAGGGGCTGATTAAGTGAGTTAGGGTTAGGGTGCGGGTAAGGTAAGTGTGCGATAGTGACGGACCTTAGGGTTAGGGTTTGGGTTAAGGTTAGTGCATAGATAGTTGTGTATGCAAGGTTTAGTGTAGGTTTGTAAGGTTTTTGGTGTGCTTGTGTTGTGTGTGTGTTTTTCAGGAAAGGTACTTGTTTTGTTGATTGTCGGGATTGTGGTTTGTTGGGCATGTTAAGTTTCGTGTTTTTGAACTTTCATTTTTTTGTGTCGTTTATTTCATTGTCGGTGTTTTGACATGTCGGTGTTATCAGGTAGACCCGTTATAACGCATTCACATGTCAGATTATGACACTTTTGTCCACTTTTATTACCCACTTAAATGAATTGCAAATATGTAAATTACATATACAATGTAATGCACAATGCACTGTTAGATATATGCCGCATCTGGTAAATGATGAATGTATAACCATTTTGGCATTGGTCTACTTAATTAACATAGTAATGCATGTTTCATCATGCATCTATAATGCTATCATCTTCTATCCACCAGGAGCACATGTGCATCCATAACAAAGTATTTGTGATTTTATCGCTTCTGCAAACTGACTGCCCATTTGATCCTATCTACATTGCACATGTTTATGTGTGCATCACATCCCACAGTTTACACTGTGTTAACAAATGGATATTTAACTACTGTGTTTTCAAACATTTCCTGTCATTGCTATAAATATCTCCACATAGAGCACTATCGTAGCTTTGTACATGTTTGCAGGATATGCACTGTGTGTGTCTTGTACAATCTGAGTAAATATAGTTTTGCTTTTGTGGCCATTTTCACTATTCATTGTCACTGCAACTTGCAAGATACATACTTTCGTCCCAGAACATGATCACATTACTTTTGTTTTTCTGTGTTGAAGTCATCTCCCAGTCTGACTACTGTGTTACACTGATGTGAAAAAAAGCATTGTGATAGTTTGTGTTGATGAGCCTTAATTATGTTCTAATATTTCATATATACTGTGACAATGCTGTGTGCTCAGTGTCACAGGACTATCATAGCACACATCTATCATGATGCACAATATTAGTAACAATCATGACATGCATGCTTTGATCACATTGTTACAATATACATGATTGGGCTGTACACTTTTGTTGTGTTGGCACCAGTCACATACCATTGGAGAGGAAGAAATATGCTGAATTGGTACACATATACACATACACAAAGACAAAGGCACACACGCGCGTGCACACACACACACACACACACACACACACACACACACACACACACACACACACACACACTCACACACACACACGTACATGAAAGACACATACATATACACACATACATGTACAAGCACACAGTCTCACACACACACACACACACACACACACACACACACACACACACACACACACACGCACACACATGTCTTGTATATGCATTATATTAATGATTCCGGCATTCTGCTTGTGTCCTAATTTTTCCAAGTGCATTACCCACCTTTTGAATGAATGTATGCATGACTCTATCTATTGTGGCACTCCTCCTTTTCTGCAAATTCCTACCATGTATGTCTCATACTTTTTGTGTACATGCTTGTTAGCAGTCTGCTGCCTTCCATTTTTTTTGTGCCCATTCTCATCTTACTTTTTGCCTGACATCCTCCATTCCTTATTTGTACTTTTTCATAATATAAAACTGGGACTTTACCACTGCAGCTAGAAAAGGAACTACTTCAAGAAGCTTGACATATCAAACTCTTCAAACAAGTTGCCCAGTAAAATTGTGGGTGATATAACTTTAGCTTTTACCTTTTGTAGGAGGACATCCCCTAGTACAACCATGTAGAGGGCAACATATCCTTTATATATTATTTCCATGGCTGCATATCCACCAGGAAAACCCTAAAAAGTGTGAAAACATAGTACATACATACATAGCATACATGCACAGTCTCATGCTGCAGCCATATAATGTAAAAATATTCCAGAAACTGACTTTCTAAGGAGTTGGGATAGATAAAATATTATTCCTGAAATTATAATTTATCAAAATAAATGGTTATCACCATTCCCAATCTTTCTCATGTTTGTATCTCTAATTATTTTAAGTACCCACATTTCTATTGTCCTTTGTTCCTGTTATTGAGAAGATATGCATTACCTTATGCATCACAAAAGGTGAGAATGGCATCACCACCATTTATATACATACATATATATATATATATATATATATATATATATATATATATATATATATATATATAGATATATACATATATATATATATATATATATATATATATATACATATATATATATAAGTAAGCCACATGAACCCTCATGAATAAGAGAGAGAGTGCATGGAAAAAAATTGAAAAGATCCAGTTCCTCCACTGATCTTTAAACCTACAGAGAGCTCCGTAACTTAACCAAAAAAATGTAACCCTTGACAAACAAAACTTTTTTTCATCAACCACTTAATAACCTCCACTCCAACCCCCAAAAATTCTGGCAATCAGTTAATAAGCTGCTATATCCTGGGAGCTCATCATTCCCAAATCTTTACCCTAATAGCTCCTCCACTGATACCGCTACCTTCCTTAATTCCTTCTTCATCGACACTATCGACAACCTTACAAATAATGACATTATCCTCCACCCCACATCCCTTACTCCCACACTATCATCCATTTTTTCTCTTAAATCCTTGCCCACAGCCTATATTAAATCCCTTCTCAGAAAACATAAAACATCCTCTCCATCTGTAGACAATCTACTTCTGAAATTCTTAAAAATTGCTGCTAATTCTATCACTTTCACATCTCTATGGCAGTTTGGCAGTTATTTTTAGGGGCGGACAAATTACCAGGACTCAATGAGTCAATAAATTTAAAATGTTTTTTATTAAACAGATAATTTTAGAATTACATTTATATGCATATAAATACATTAGATGCATAATATAAATTGTATATGTAAAGTATTTGTTTAGTGTAAATATTTATATGTTTAGAATAATTGTTTAATTGTTTTGCAATTGATTGATGTCATTTCTTGTGATTTTACGTTAATGGATATAAAAGGGAGCATGGGTAAGAGTATTTGTTTTTCTGAAGAAGTTCACGTATTAAATGAGTGAATGAAAGCATTAAATCTTATTAGTTTCTTTGTGGTTATTGGACTGACACCTGGAAATTTGTTTTTGAAGTTCAGTTTTTGGTTCGTGTTCGTTTTGTTTAACTGTGCCTAATATCTGGAAAAAAAATTCTACATCATGCCCATACTTAAAGGTGGAAACTCAACTGACCCCTCTATTTTCAGACCAATTGCCATCTTTCCCCCTGTCAAAAATTCTCAAAAAATGCATTCACAAACAGCTTCTTGATCACCTATTACAAGAAAATCTTCTCACATCCGCACAGAATGGCTTTCACCCAAAACATAGTACTGCTACTGCTCTGATATACTATTGACACTTCTCATGACAATGAGAAGTTAGTCTCATGCTTGTTACTTGATCTCTCCAAAGCCTTTGACACTGTATTCCATAAACTACTTCTATCCAAACTAACTCCACTAAACCTCTCTAACTCTGCACTATCTTGGTTCTCCAGCTACCCTTCCAACAGATTCCAGGCAGTGAAATGACAATTCAACTTCTCTCCCTTCCTACTCATTCAAACAGGGGTACCCCAAGGTTCCATCCTTGGACCCCCTACTTTTTAACATCTTTATCAATGACCTCCACTCTTTCTGTCCACTCTCTACCATTATTCAATATGCAGACAACTCTACTATCATCTTCTGCTCTGATAACATCACTCACCTCCACACCCTTACCCAAGAGTCCCTTGTCACAGTCGAAGAATGGCTTACTTCTAACCAACTGTTACTGAACCCAAAGAAAAACAAACTACTCCTATTCCTCCATAAACCTCTCGAACATCATAAAGCCATCTTTACTGTCTCCTCTCTCAACAACAGAATCATATCTACTGAACCTCACACTAAACTTAGGTGTTGTTATAGATGACCAATTAAAGTTCAACCTCTACACTCAGCAATGCATTAAAAAGACACATCAAAGTTGGGCCTGCTATACAGGCATAAAACGTTCCTCACTAATGGTTTGTGACTCTCCCTTGCACAAGCTTTCCTACTCCCCCCTCTACAATATGCATATCCTATACTCGTAAATCTCCAATCCAATCTTCTGTCAACTCACCTATAATAAAATTGCAAGATTTTCCTCAACCAGCCTTATCATACCCACCACTGCATTGCACTAAAAAGCCTGGAGTGGCTGGAATTTTATCACCAAATTCTACTGCCCCAGCTTCTCATGGCACACTCTGTCTTATATGAACCTTCCTCATGCCCCTCTCTTGCTCTACTCTTATCCAGCCTTATACTCCCAACCGTGCTCTCTGTAGCTCTCAACAGTACCTACTGCAAGTCTATAAACCCAATAAAAATATTGGCAAACTCCTCTATAGCTACTCTGTAGCAAATACCTAGAATAAACTGCCACTATCTGTCAGATCTATCACCAACTCTAAGTCCTTTAAAACAGCTCTGAAATATAGCCTCTACAACTCTTGGTCTTGCTTATATAATGACCCAACTTAATTTAACTTTTCATCTTCTATAAATGCTTCCTTTTTGACCCAACTTAATTGTATCCTCCCTCTCATATAATATTGATGCCCCCCCCCCATGCTGCTTTTTCATATTATGCCTAACAGTTTGTTGTACTCTCAGCTTCCTTGTACTGTTGTCTGTTTACTAGCCTTTCTCATGGGGTTTATCCCCTGTATATATAGCATACTCATGAATGTTTTACTTCTCTTACTGCCATTACCGTTTCTCTTACTGCTTCCACTGGCTTGTGACCTGTTATGTTACCTTTTCTTTTCTATTACTTGTCTGTTACAGACTGTACTCTATTATGTTGCATATATTATGCACTCTTAGCATGTCGTTAATTGTTGGTTTTCTTTAACATTTTTGTACTTTTTACTATGTATGTTTAGTTGAGAAATAACTTGCTCATTTGTAGTAATTTCCCTTGTTGTTACTTTTGTTTCTTGTAATATTCTCCTCGGGCCTCCAGTGACAAAGGGCTATTGCCCAGTTAGACTAACCCGGTTAACAAATGTTAAATGAGTAAATAAATAATAAATAACTGAGGCATTAGTCTGGACATCCTGTGGAATTTTGGAGAGTTGATAGGTATGATCCTGAGTGATTTACCAGAAAATCAAATATTTTACAAGAGACAGGTCAAAAATAGGAGGCAAAATCAGGCATGCTCTTACAAAATTCTGGATAGTTTGTTTATTTGTTTATTCATTTATTTGCTGTTTGTTTACTAGGTAAGTGAGGTGTTCTATTGACCCTTTTCAGACACAACCCAGGATCAACAGCAGTAAAGACAACACTTTACAAAAGTAAAATAAAATATTGAATTCATGCGCATACTTCATACAGTTGAGATGCATGCTCTACAAGTACAGCTTCATTTCCATAAGTTAGTTTAGACTAAAGTGTTCACCCACTGTGTACCAGGATAGGCTTTTGCTGTTATATCTAATAGCCTGTTTTAGGCAAACGTTTCCACAGAGGTACATTTCACTGCAGCTAGACTAACTTTGCTGTATTTAATTATTCATTCATTCTCTTATACCCACTTTATGCTGTGGAGGATCATTATGAGTCTAGGCACAAATGCCCTGACTAGCTATGAAAGTAAACCATAAAACAGTTTAGATTCATAGATATTCCAAAGCCAGCTAATCTTATGACCATTAATGCCTTACCAGTACCTTCCCTCAGGCAGCACCTCCTTTTTCCAGGAAGGCCATACTCATACAATCCAGAGTAAATTTCTGGATACCCATTCAGTCAAGTAAGATAGTGAATCACACTGGTTAACATGTAGGGAAAGTTTATTCCAAAAGACTGGGAGGTGATGACTTATAAGCATGCCTTTCTACTGTGCTATATTTATCTTTTGAAGATTTAGGTCCCTGGTTTAAATATTGGTGAAGATATTTGACTTGCAGAGAAACAGGAGGTCCAGGACAATTAGGTCTCTAAGGGTGCAGTAAAAAAGACAGATCTTCTCTCAAAAGTCTGTAAGACACTGAATAAACAGAGAGTGTCCTGCCTCTCTTGGTAGCTCAGGAACTTTAGGTCTGTGATATATTGCTTAGGGGCTTTTTAATTGCTTGATATGTTTAGTAAGGTACCTCCCAAAGGGGGGGGGGGGGGTTGAACTTGATAACTGGCCTGATCAATGCTGACTCTTTAGACTGTGATGATACTCCCTTGGCAATTAGGTGGGCTAAATAAAAGGACTTCCTGACAACAGTTGTCACATGATCATCAAAAGAGATGGAGCTATCACCCCAAGTTTCTAGGTCCATGACAAGATTTTCAGTTTGTTGTGATGCTTGGTCTACATAGTATGATAAGGGGAGGGGCTGTGTACCAAAAATGATGCTACACTTTTTAGCATTTAGTTTGGGCCATACCTCTCAACCTCTTAAAGCAAAAAATCTGGACAAAGCCATGAATAAAAGTGGGGCAAATGTCCAAAAATAGGGACAATGTTTAAATATTGTTCTTACAAATTTAGAATGTTGATAGAATAATAGGTTTTGCATTAGCATGAATTTTCTGAATGGTATGAAGTCTGAAACTCAAATGTCTGTCATTCTTTTCTAACTTCAATCTCTAATAATCTGCTGCCAATTTCCCAGAAAACCACAGTTTTATGAAAAATGGACCAAAAATGAGGCAAAAATCTGGACAGTCTGCAAAAATCTGTATAGTTGAGAGGTATGGTTTGAGCTCATTTTTAGTACACCAGGAGTTTACATGGGATAATTCATTCAGAGGAGTTTGAGTATCATAAGGTGACTTAATAACAACCTCTTGTTTGCAGTCATCTGCAAACTTTAAGTGACAAGAGGTCTTGGCTCTCTAGCTGAAGATCTGAGAAGTAAGTACTAAAAACAAGAGATCCCAGCACTGAGCCCTGATGAGGCATCCGCAACTTGCACTGTGTGGGCTGTCTTTCAGCCAGTTGGTTATTAGCTTATCACATAAGGGCTGATTTTTAAAGCAATTAGCATTTGTATGATTCAGGGATGGGGAATTGTGCTGAAGATACAACATTATCTGCAGTCTCTGTAACTCTTCTGAAGAAGTGTACCAAGTTAACTAGACATGATCTACCCTTCACATAGCAAAACTGCTGGGTATCAAGACAAATAAGAGTCTTGATATCACAATTTATGAGGTTAATTATGATACACCCCATGGTTTTGCAAATGTGTGTAGGGCTTTAACTATCCAGCGTCAGTGGTAAGGCCATCCTTATCAAGGGGCATCACCACTGCAGCTTACTACTACTCAGAGACAAAGCCAGTGGCTAAACTTAAGTTAAACAGGTTGAGTAGCCTCTGCAAAGGCATATTTAGCATTTTTATGCAACCAGGTATAAGATACATAGTAGTAAATAAAGACAATCAAAAGGACTGCTGTATGCCAGAAATCTGTGAGAACCAAGCATCATGCATATTTGTTTCTTTTCCAGGTGTTAAAGTGTTATGAAATGTTTTATGGAGAGTAACAGAACTTATTAATAAGCTGTGTGATATACTTAAATGCGGCAGTCCCTGGCAATACAGAATATTTTGACTCTGGCTTTTGGTGAAATGAAACCCTTGGAAAGGACTCCAAGGGCAACATTTTATCCACTGCCCATCCCACCCCACCCACCCCCCCCCCACACACACACACACACACACACACACAAATATGCCTTCTACTTTCACTTCTCCCTGGCCTTGCCACACCATTCAGATTATTTTTTTTCTTGTTTTCTCATACCTTGTTGTATTCTTCAGATTTTTCCTGCATTGTTTCAATGTATCCTAAATATCCATGATTATACCATAATAAAGGAGAGGAAATAATCAGATTAAGCCACAACCCCCCCCCAAAAAAAAAAGCCATTGTGTTCTAAATGCTCTGAGTTTAATTTTAAAACTTTTGAGACAAATATGGCCTTAAAAATGATGGCTAAAGAAAGAAATTCATTCTTACTATTCCTTTACTTCCTGTAACCTCTCACCACTTAAATGGCCAAGACTGCTGTGTAATAAGTGTAGGGTTGCCAACTTTTCAAATGCCCAAAGTGGGACATTTTTTGTAGAAATGTGAGATTTTGCAAGATAAAACATACCCACGGCCAGTGCAAAGGACAGAACTTCACTTTCTTGCCAAAATAAAAGCTTGTTCTCGTAGCATTTTAGTTGCTTATGCTATTTCATATAACATTTAGGTGTTTCAGACATAAAATAACGGTTTTATGCAACTACTAAAGAAAATTTAGGAAATATTTTTGTCCTAAAATCTCAGGACATTTGCCATTTTTTAGGTTTTTTTGCAGGACACAACTGCCCAAAGAGGGACTGTCCCTCGCAAAGAGGGACAGGTGGTAACCCTAAATAAGTGTAGAGGAAATAACTTAAGCTGATAGTCCGGAGGCTGCTGTTTGGGGCCTTAGAAGCCATGAGATTCTAAATAATGTGAGCTACATTTTATATATATTTTTTTTCAATTCCTAAGCCTTTTGTCGCAATTATGGACTGGACAAAAATCATGACTAACTAAAGAAATTCAACCTTAGTTTTTCTTTCAAGGAAGAAATAAGTTATGCCCAAGGCTTAATGATCAAAGCTGACAAAAAGTAGTTTACAATAAACTGAGAAGATAAATGCTTGCAAAGATACACGTCATATCTTAGAAGAGTGTCTATCTCCCTCTCAAAAGAAAAAAAAAAAGATAGTCTCCTTTTTTGTATCACTCTGATGTTGGATTGGGATGAAGGTGAATGAATAAATGGCCTCATTCATATATTTCAAGTTTCTGCTGTGACATGTTGCTTCTTCACCACACCCCTAACAGACAGTTACCATCTGTGTATCCATTTGACAACCAGAATATTGTAACATATTTTAACTTGTCAACCATAGATGTATATTCACAATATGCCACCTTACCTCTACCTCCCAACATTAGCCACCTGTATACACTTCTGATATGTGATTGTGAAAAGAAAAAAAATGTATCATGGTCATGTGCTCCAGTCAGTTGCTCATAGACAGCACACTGCCCCTATACACTCCTTTATATCCCCCTATGGCTGCGCGAAGAATTAAAGAAATAATGACCACACTGTTACAGCCCCACAAAAGCCAGAGTGACCTTCCGTGCATTCCTGTCAGGTTTAATTGTTAATAAAATTCAAGAAATAATGACCAGAGTTTCTCTAGTCCTAAACAGGTTATAGTGACCTTCTGTACATACCTGCAGGGTATAATTGTGAGGAGCATTTAAGAAATAATAATCTCACCGTTCTCAGCCCCCACCATCCATACACAAATAAGCTATAGGAAACGTATGTGCACACTTCTGAGCAGGGCCAGTTGTAGAACTGTTGAGTCCAAGGCAGAACCCTCAATAAGCCTGTGTCAAACTCCACTTCTTTTACGGACTCTGCCAGGATCCAGATATACTGTGATGCATTTTATATCTTATTTTTGAAAGATAATGACTTGTAGTTTATGGATTACTGTGATTATACTCTGAATTTGAGACAAAAGCATTCTTGCAAAGCACCATTCTTACACTTGAAAGGTTCTTTACAATCTTTTATTAAGTACCTCTTAATATTGTTAAGCTCTAGGCACATACTAGAGTATTAACAGTAAGTAATCTACATTCACCACAAAAGAGCAGTTGGAAGCTGTTAAACACTTAATTTAGACTTTTTTCTAAAGTCCAAATGAAGTGTCTAACAGTCTGACTGAAGTGTTTAACAGCTACCCACCACTTTTCTGTGGTGGTTGCTCTCTGTGTGGCAACAGTAAGAGTGTTACAGCTCTGCTGACTTTTTTTTTCTAACTGTATGGCTACTGGATAAGACACCATGCTAGTGCAACACTAGATTAATTTATAATTCTCTATGAAATTTCCATGCAGTCATTCCAAATATAGCTTATGTTTACACTATATACATTTTGTGTCATGGATATGCTTCTGTTGTGATAGTAGACAGTTAAAAAACTGCACTATTAGATTACTAAGTGCCCCTTTGCCTTCTGCCCCTGCATCCATCAGAATCTTCCAGCACCCCTGCCTATAAATATGTGTTTATGTATAAAAAATGGTCCCATATATAGATAATTAATTCACAACTTGTACTATGAAGAAAATGAACAAAGTTAATTGGTACTTAACTTTGTATAAAGCATATACAAGCATGTGACCATGCTCACTTCAGAACCCTCACTCCTACAATTCAAAAAAAAGCTTAAACCCCATCTCAATACTCTCTGGCAATGTCCCTGTTCCAAACCTGATTAACCACTATCATTTACCCTTCTCTTACCTCACTATCCTTAACCACTTTTTAACAAGGCGCCGCTTTGTAACTGACCTATGTTTTTTTTTATATGCTGCTGTTGTTTTTTTTTTCCCAAGATGTGATGTATCTTTATATTGTATTTCGAACTCAACTATCTTCCTTTTTTTGCATTAACAATGTTCATATGTCTGTTATGTACCTGGAGCTTTTCTCCCCGGGCCTCCGCTGAAAATGGACATGTATACAGTCGGACTCTCCCGGTTAACAAATGTAAAATAAATAAATAAATAAATAAAAACCAAGCTTCCTAATGCATTGAGATGGAGACATTGCTTCATTACATGTGTGCATAGTAATGCATGATGAACAGCAGTGCTAATTATATATTCATGCCACTCACCATACATAAATGTAAATAAGTATGGTTTCATGGCTGGAAACAGTGTTGGTGGCCAGGAAACCATGTAAAGTAACATGGTTAGCAAACCTGTTTACCTCAGAGCGCAGTAGGTTATCGGGATTGTGCAGAATGTCACAAGGATTACCAGGGCTTAATATATAGTTACGTATATGGTCCAAGCACAGTACAGGACAGTGTATACAGTGCAGAGTATTGTGAAATCCCATTCCAGACATTCTGTACAGAAGTTGTGTAAATGATTTGTAAGGGTACATGGAACGCCATGTAAAATAAACACTCAGGGGAAGTGTGTGTATTGAATAAGGACACACAGATGAATTGGAGGAATGAAAACCTGGAAAAAGGACAGATGAAACAACCTAATGTACAGCAGATGAGGGCATGTCAATCGATGACAGTTGTAGCAGCAACACCAAGCACATATCAATATGGCACAGTACGGACTGCACAATGAAAATTTGTAATTATGTGACTGTCACGTAAGGTGACATAACAATGGGGAAGATGTCTGTGTGAGATAAGCATCCTTACATGAGCAATGCAGAGGGCATCTATCAGGGATGTTATATGCAATTGGGGTAGGGTGCATATTGTAAAGCAGTGCAAATTGATTTGCCTGAATAAGAGTGTAATCTCAGCAGAGGTCTCTTGCAAGGTGGACACAGGTAAAGCCTCGTGGACATTCATGGATAATATCAGAATAATACTACCAGTAATCCCATGTCTTTGACATAATGTACGTGATTTACAGTGATCAAAGATGGTGCTGCACAAACACATTTGTATAACTATTATGACATGTCCACACTCTATGAGGGTAATTATGCACACTGTCCTGACACTGTAACATCTCCTGGATGTGTTAGGAGGGACACTGCCATACCTGTATGTGACATTATGATCAATACAGGCTAGTTGACTGGTGTGCATGGCATACATATATGGCACAATCCACACTGTCACAAATGTCACCCATGTTGTCAAACAGCTATGTATGTACTGTGTGCATCAACACAACAGATATCACACATGCATCTGGTGTAACAACTTGATGGGGGTTCCGCATCATTGGACAGTAATGTTTATGCCACAAAAAGAATACCTAGGTATGGCTAATAAGATGTGTGACAGATCACTGTGGCAAAGGTGGTGCACTTCGGTTACACATCACTGGAAGATGTGTAGGGAGATACATGAAGAAAGGTGCATTGTACTCAGTTATTGGTGTGATGAAGGCTGTGAAGTATGAAGGCATTATGGCCTGTGATGTAGATATCCTTCACATACTCAGTAGTTGTGTTACATACAAGGAAGTAGTCAGTACTATGGCCACATGCTGGTGGACGTTCCACATACCATCTACCCCAGGGCACAGGTCATATGCCTATTGGTCTGATTATAGGGTGTGGTGTTTACATTATCCTTGGGCTTGATTGACTCGAGTGGTTCAACTAGGGATATGCACAACGCAGTGATGCCAGGCTCAAATATGCCTAAAAATAACAATGCTCCAGACAGCGAAGGTGAGGCATTGAATGACAGTCTAGATATACCAAATGGGCAGAAAGTACGTAATCAAAGTCAATTTAATGTACTTGATATTACAGCACCATTGTCGAGTAGCAACATCAACATGACTGACATTACATTTGATTTTTCTATTTATGATATCGATTTGGAGGCTAAAAGAACAGGTACTAAACCCAAGCGACTACTTCCAGTTAAGACTTACTCAGCAGTTACTGAGAACAACATCAAGAGTACTGTTCCATCTACCCTTAAACCACGTGGTTCTACAGTACAGCATGAGTTGAGGTCTAAAGAAAAACAATTTAATCAGTTTTTAAACTGTAATTATGATATAGACAACATTGTAGTCAAGAACACTAATGACAATAAGAAAATTAATGTTATTACTGACTCTGATGAGACTGGGAGTCTCAAAAGCTTGATTTATGCTCTGGGAAAGAAGATAAAAACCATTAATGGACTCAAAATTGATAACGTATACTTATCCAAATGTGTTGATAGTAAGATTGTTCCGATGGGTTTGAGATTTTTTAAACAACCCATGGGTATTGATTTAACTAGTGCAGTTAAAGATGAATTTAATTTGTTCTTTGATGAATGTGGGTATAATTATATGCGCTTAATAATCAAAAAATAATGATGAAAGACTAAGTAATTTAATACAGGAAGCTGAGAAGCTCAACACACGTATAGTTAACGATTTATTATTTACAGAATGGGAGAGGTTATATAACAAGCAATTTTTAGAAGCTGAAAAATTGATTGTTAAGGCAAGTCAACGTAAATCAAATAAATTGTTAAGGGACAGGGAAAAATATAACAAAGGGACAGCATATTCTTGGCCTAGTGCTAGGAATGATACGAAACAAGGTTTTACCAATCGCAACAAATATTATTATAATTACAATCATAATAATTATAATAGGGTTGATTACAATAAAAATTATGAATATGGATATCAGGAACTAGATGAGAAAAGGGGTCAATATGTAAGACAGGATTTTCAGGGACACCCAAAGGATACAAGTCAACCGTATCAGAGAAAAAATCCCTTCAACAGGAAGGGATACTATTAGAATCACTAGAATTACTGACCCCAAGTCATAACAATGAAGTGACAGATGGAGAACAAGAACAACCTGTGTTAAATACTAATCAACATTTTGTGAAACCTAGCTACACGTTGATGAATATAAACAGCAATAATGACAACAAAGATGATGAAATAATTATTAATGACAACAAAGATGATGAAATAATTATTAATGGAAATGTTTATACCTATAAAAACTTTAATATTTATAATTATTCTAATATTGTAATCAACAGTGTTTATTTTGATTTATTTGTGAAGGGTATGAAATTTATTCCTAATCCAAATTTTAACTTAACTGAATTATTGATAGATTTTAAGAAATATGTTAGAAAGATTAATTTGGAAGTATTTTTTAATAATTTACCAAAAACTGAATATACTAATACTAAATTTAGCAATTTGTGCAACAAATCTAGTACTTTTACACCACCTAATCATCCTACTATAGATACCTTTGATAGAGTAGTAGCAAGGGAATTATATCAGGAAAGTTTTAAGTTGAAACAGATTACTAATATTAACAACTTATCACAAAATGAATTGAAATTACTAAATGAAATTAGGAATGATAGTAATATTAGAATAATGAAACCAGACAAGGGGGGAGGGATAGTGCTTTATGATAACATACAATACATTAAGAAAATATATGATATCTTGTATCTATCAGGTAATTATGAGACGATCTCCCTCAATGAATTACATATAGCTTACCAACGCATTGATTCATATATAGAGGAATATTTATTAGATGGTCGTATTACTGAAGAAATATATAAATTTATAAAGGTCAAATTTCCTAAAGTAGCAACACTTATAGGAATACCTAAGATACATAAAAATACTACAGACCCTCCATTTAGACCAATAGTCATGGGTAGTAATTCCAAAACATTTTTTATTGGTAAGTATATAGATATTCAATTAAAAAGTATGTATTCGACAATTAAACATATGGTTAAGGATTCCTGGGTTTTTTAGCCAATTTTCCAATAGACATAGTAAAAAATAGTAATAATTTCACCACTTGTTTAATTACAGTTACAGTGGATGTTATTGATTTATTCTCATGTATCCCAAAGCAGGAAGGCTTGGAGGCATTTAAAAATAGTATAGTTAAACATACTAACTTTGACTGGGACGAAATATGTTTATTGGTAGAAATGATGTCTATTGTTTTAGATAATAATTTTATATATTTTGAAGGAGAATATTTTAAGCAAATGAGGGGGGTAGCTATGGGGGCAGCTTGTGCCCCCATATATGCAAACCTCGTTATGCTTAATTGGGAGGACACTACCTTGTTCCCCAGTCAATATTTTACTTATGTTAGATATTATTCAAGGTTTCTTGACGATATTTATATCCTATGGGAAGGTGAACAAGAAATGTTGCAACAATTTATAGGATTTCTCAACACAAGTAGTGAATATTTGAAATTTACTTATACTCAGGGTAAATATGGATTACCATATTTGGATACCCATATTTATTATAACGAGGGTATTGTTCATTCTACAATCCATAGGAAAAGCACTTTCTCCGATAGCTATTTAGCATATAATAGTTGTCACCCACATAAAGTCAAACAAAATGTTTTTAAGGGGCAATGCGTTCGTGCAGCACGTATGGTTTCTAACTTTGAGGATATGAAAAAAGAATTACAGTTTATTAAAAGTTTATTTATTCAAAGAAATGTTGGACGCAACAATAACTTATGTTACCAACCAATGGAATATTAAATACAGACCACTTTTGGGAATTGGTGATATATTTTTTCAAAATGGTGACATAAAATCCCTTATAAACATATTAAATAATAGCTATCAGAAAATGTTTATACTACAATATAATTTAGGTGTAGATCAGATAAAAAGAATTATTTATAAATTTTGGTATTTGATTAGTAGTGACATAAGTTTGGTAAAACTATTGGGATCTAAACCCAATTTCATATACAAAATGGGTAAAAATATGAAGTTTCTTATGGAACATAGACACATAGAGGAGAAAAATAAAATTTTTTTGAGTAACAGCACAAGAAGTAGTAAATGTGGATTCTGCAACCAATGCAGATACATGTCTTTGGAAAATAAAATAAAACTACAGAATGGATTAAAATCCAATATAAAATGTAGATATGGTAATTGTAATACAAAAAACGTAGTATACTTAGCTAAATGTGGAAAATGCTCAGGGTTTTACGTTGGAAAGACAGAAAGATGTCTTAGAAGACGTATATATGACCACATATATAGTATTAAGACCAAGGATAAAACTAATGCTTTATCCAGACATGTTGATATTGAAGGTGAAGATCATAATTTTATGTTTAGCATTCTTGACACTATTGAAATGGATCCTAGAGGTGGTGATATTAAAAGTTTACTAGCATACAAAGAAACATGGTGGCAGATATATTTAGATGCCACCACTTTTCCCGGATTAAATGAATTTATATCAACTAAATCATTGTTATTAGTATAGAGAGAGATATATATATATAAAAATAATTACAAGACATTTATTTATTTATTTATTTACTATTTATTAATATTTACGCAATTTATAAATTTACATTTTTAAAAAATTTTCTTAATTTATTATTATATCGTATGTAAAGTAATAAAATTTTTAACAAAGTTTTTAAAAAAAAAATTTTTAAATTGGATTAGTTGATAGTTGAACGAATATATAATAAGTCCATGTCCATCTTTGTTGTCCTTACAGCTGTTATAGTTACTATTATTACTATTATTATTATTATTATTTAAACATCTAGTTACTTATCTATCTATTTAATTATTATATATTATATAGTATTTGGTTAGAGATTCTATCTTAATAATTTTCAATTTTTAATTTTTAATTTTTAATTTTTAACAATAAAAAATTTTAATAAGCAACTTGTAAATATAATACAAATAAATTCATCTGCACATAAATATACACATTTTACTATCATAATTTATACATATATAAACATTTTTTTATTTATATACAACATATTTATAAATATTAATAGGTTTGTTGATGTTTGCACATTATATTGTTTACATAACACGCGTACGCTCATGTACGCTTGTATTTAATTAAGGTATTGTATTTTATTGACGAGTAATTTTTAATGTGTAGTTGTTTCATGAACTGAGAATATTATGGTTAGGAGACTCTTTTGTAGTCATTCAGTTATTTATTTATTAACTTGTTTTATATGTGTTAGTATGACTTTAAAAAGGAATGAGCAGTTTTGGCGCCACAAAGTTTATTTAAGTAGCAGATAAACATGAAAGTAGTAGTTCTGATGAAGACCAGTAATGGTTGAAAGCGCTTAACTCTAACTTTGTACGCTACATTTGTTTGTTCGTTTGTTTGCAAGTCTGCTTGTTGTTCCAGTTCGTGTTCGTGTTTGTGTTTTATGACAATAAATTGTGGATTATATTTGGCAGTCGTTGGCACTTATTGGTGTGTTCCTGGCATTTTTTGGAGGTACTGTGAAGTGTTTTTTTCTATTATAGTAATATCACAGTTGGAGTCAATGATTGCCCACACTCTTTATTCCTTCAGACAGCTGTTTGGGCTCAGAATGTGTATGTCATCTGTGATGTCCATCACTTAAATAAAGGAAAGGAAAGGGTCTACCAGACAGCCCTGATGTACAGACCTGATCACTGCACCTGAGATATAGGTCACTTGACACATTTCAACATATTTAGAATGCCATGTATGTGATCCTCTGGTCTATTCACTTGGTGATATAGCTGTGTATGGCCACATTATACAGTGTTGAGTGAATATCTCAGCATGGATTTGTGTCAAATGCCCTGGCCTAGTCAAGTTCAACAGGATGATAGTATTGTTATCATGCATGCCCTCAATGACCTTTTTGAGGACATCTATCAGATGTAGCAGACATGATGTAGCATTAACAATCCACACAAGTCTGTTGCGCACAGCTGGGATATTACTAGTGTCAATTTAGAAAAGGTCCATGATGACATGTTGCTCTACCTCACAGTTGAGGAGAGTCAGGACGTGTCTTTACATACATGCATCAGGTGCTGTCCTTCCCAACTCAGATAGATGTGTGTTGATGTACACCCTTCTACAGGAATATAGCATGTATGGAGGGTGTGTTGAATTGTGTATTCAACCATATCAGGAAGGTGTATGTGTTGAGTCACGCCATAGGCTATCGGTGATGTTAGCATAGCCCATTGATTCTGTGTGAAAGGCCTAGATGAAGGTAAGACAGAGCATACTGCCTATCTTGATCTGGCCTAGGGTTTTGACACAATCTCCCACATAGGTATGATTGAGAAACTCACCCAGCTGGGGATTAACACATATGTCACTAAATGGGTAATCAACTGGCTTTGTGAATCAACCTGTACCAGTAGAGCTGTCACCACTGGCATACCCCAGCGATCTGTCCTTGGCACTTTACTGTTTGGAATCTATTTCATGACAGTTCAGGCTAAAGTATATGCACTTTGGCTTACCAAGTTTGCTTATTCTTGCAGATTGGGTGCCGCTTAAACAAGCTTAAACTATTCCCGGCTCCACAAAGTCTACTCTTCACTTTTTTCCTTAGAACTGCTCTAAATCTCAAATTAAGCACTCTATTCTTATTCTAAAGCCCTGCACTTGCTCGTATAAGTAATCTCATAGGTAAACACAAACTAAAGCACTACATCCTCTTATACTCCTTCAAAGCACTTGCTCCCTATTGGTTATTTCTGATAAGTAGTTCCGTATATTATTCAGGCATGTCCAAAGGTCAGTTTCAAGTTTACTCTCCAGTCCAGCTGGTGAATCTGGGAATCTTGAGGCAATGTTACAACTGCCTTATGTATACAGACCACCCTCTCCTCCTCCCAACAAGCTCAAATATATGTGAGAGATGCAACTATATAGCCAAACTGGAGGCTAAGCTCTCTCAACCCAGTACTGGCACAGCCTGTCAGGAGGAGAAGGCAACCACACACACCACAAATCCAGTCTGACATAGACCTATCGCATCAGCAAACCAAACACATAAACACACAAAAACATACTTGGAGGCTCTAAATAAAAATCTGCCTAAGCAGCAGAGACCTCCAAAGCAGACATCCAAGCAACACCTACCATGAAACAATATCCACGTAGCACATAGCTCACAAAGTCAGTGTGCCACACAGTCACAGCCCTTAAGGCTAAACAACACACCTAATACACTTGTAATAGGTGACTCTATTGTCAGACACACTGATGTCCCACTCACCAGGCTGAACAAGGAGAAGGTCACTGTAAGTTGCCTGTCAGGTGCCAGGATCCGCCACATAACACAAGCACTTGGGTCACTCCAAAGCAAGTACAAGTATGACTCCGTCATTGTCCATGCTGGTGTGAATGACCTGAGATGTACCTCCCTGGACTACATGAAAAAAGATGTACAGGAGCTCTTTGATCATGTAGCCCAGGCCGGTATGACCCTGACCTTGAGTAGCATCTTACCCTCACCAAGAATGATGCCACAGTATAAAGACAAAATGATCAATTTTAACAATTGGCTAAAGTATTGGTGTCATTCAAAGGGGATCCAGTGTCTGTCAGCCTGGGATGACATGCTCGACAAGCCACATTGCTTCGCTAGGGACGGCTTGCACCTGTCACCCCTGGGTTTTCGAATACTGGCTAAGGCTCTTGCCTCCCCCATAGTTCCTTTTTTAGGCAAGGCTCAAAAGACAAACCCACCCCCATAGACAACACAAAGAAAAAAAAACTAAGGGTAATGCTGCTCAATGCCAGAAGTCTAAACCTCAAGATGCATGCACTCGAGACTCTCCTCAGTATGGAGAATATTGATATCTGTGCAGTAACAGAAACCTGGTTCAAGGCTCCCGAGAGCACCCCAGCACTACCAGGCTATACTTTATATCATGCTTTCCGGCCCCAAAACTCAGACCGAACCACAAAAGGAGGGGGAGTATCCATATTTATCAAAGATACCCACACCTCCAGGCTAGTGCCACTGCACGAAGCTTCAGAGCCCATCCATGTGCAACTAACAGTGGGCAAAACTGCCTTTCAGTTTTTAGCCTGCTACAGACCACCCTCCCAAACACAGGAACCTCACTTAGCTTTCCTGAGAACACTGGAGAATATGAAGGTCTCTCCAAACACTATTATATTGGGTGACATCAACTACACAAACATCGATTGGGAAAACTACTCAAGCCCAAACACCCTCGCTCAATGGTTCCTAGAATTTATAAACTCAAATGCTATGGAACAACTGGTCACCACTCCCACAAGAGGGTAAAACATACTGGATCTGGTCATCACCAACATGGGGTCTCTATGTTCCACACCAGAGGTATACCCCTCATTGGTAAGATCAGACCATAAACAAATCTCACTGGACATCCATATACTGTCCCCACCCCTAGCCAAGGAAACCACGGTGAAGAACTTCTCAAAACCAAACTTTACACTTCTCAAAACTGAGGTGGAATCCTTCAAAGCCCCCAGGCCAGTGGGCAATACAGCCCAAAATGCAGAATCCTTTACAAAAGCATTCTATGGACACCTACAGGAATGCATGGAGCATGCTATCCCAAATAAAACCAAGACTCACTCCTCCAAAGGCAGGAGACCTGTCTGGTGGACCCCGGCCATAAATAAGCTATACAACAGAAGGAGAAAGCTACTACATGACAGAGCAAAATCCCAAAAAGGGAAGGCGTCACTGATCAGTACTAGCAAGAAACTACGATCCCTCATAAAATCTTCTAAGGCCAGCTTTGAAAGAAAGATTGCACAAGACACTAAAGATAATCATAAGGCCTTCTTTAGTTATGTCAGAAACCTGGGAGGCAACTCCCAGATATGCTCTGAGTTAGTGCAAAATGACAAAAAATTCAGTGAACCCACAGACATTGCCAACATCCTGGCAGAAAGGTTCAGTGCAAACTTCTCCCCCCCCCCCCAAAAGAGCAAATGTCTATCCCAACAGAGTGTAGCCTTCCTGAGATCACAGATGCACAGGTGAGAGCTGCCCTCTCCAAAGCTAAAAACACAGCATCAATGGGACCAGATGGTGTCCCGGGCTGCATCTTACACGATCTCCAAGAAGAACTAAACCCTCATATAAAGTCACTGATCAATCTCAGCCTTACTACAGGATATGTTCCCAAGGAATGGCATACAGCAACAGTGGTCCTACTCCACAAAGGTGGTGCCACAACAGACCTCGGAAACTATCACCCTATAAGCCTGACTAGACTGGTCTGCAAAGCTATGGCATGTATCATCATGGAAATCATAAACAAAGACATTGGGAACCTCCAGACACTGGATCCTATCCAATTTGGCTTTGTTAAGGGCAGATCTTGCCTCTTGAACCTGGTCAACTTATTTGAAACAGTTACCAAAGCCATAGATGAAGGAAAGGTAGTCCACACAGCCTACCTGGACCTCGCAAAGGCCTTTGACACAATACCCACTCGGGCATCATATATAAGCTCACCAGCTTAAATATCAACCCCTATGTCACAAGATGGGTTGTGAACTGGCTCAGGGATAGAACCCACATGGTCAGAATAGCAGGTGCCATGTCAGGCTCTAAACCAGTTACAAGTGGTGTCCCACAAGGCTCAGTCCTGGGACCTCTCTTGTTTGGTATATATTTCTCCTAAGTACAGGCTAACACAGGTGGACTATGGCTGACCAAGTTCGCAGATGACTGCAAACTGGGTGCTATAATCGACTCTCCGACTCACACAAGCATCCTCCAAAAGGGTCTCACAGAGACGGATAACTGGTGCCAGAGCCATGGCCTAAAGCTAAATGCCAAAAAGTGCATAGTCATCACCTTTGGAAAAAACAAAGTGCCCACAAATTACCACATAGGTGGTAATCCATTAATTATGGAAGAAGTAATTAGGGACTTGGAGACCCAAGTAGATAGCAATCTCTCCTTTGACAATCACGTTGGCAAAGTGGTTAGGGACTTGGGGACCCAAATAGATAGCAATCTCTCCTTTGACAATCACATTGGCAAAGTGGTTAGAAAGACCTTCTATATAGCCCACCTTATCATGAAAGGGTTCACATCTAGATCAAGAGAGGTCATTGTGCCCCTGTACTCATCACTTATCAGGCCCATAATTGAGTACAATGCCCCGTTTGGGATGTACCTTACCTGACACCTTCAGCAACTGGAAAGACCCCAAAAGTATCTCACCAAGAGGATCAAGGGGCTCAAACAGATGCCCAATGCAGTTCGGCTAAAGAAACTCCAGCTCTACTCAGTTGCGTACCGCCTACTCAGAGGCGATCTGTGTCTGACATATAAAGCCATGTCCAACCCAGAATTAATGGACATGCTTCACCTCAGGAAATATAAATCTCTTAGAGCTACATGCTCCAGGGACCTGAACCTCAGCACAGAAATAAATAGGACATGCTGGAGGGACAGATTCATATCCCAGAGGCTCCCCTCACTCTGGAACAAAATCCCAATCCATGTCAGGCAGAACCCCTCACTGACCCACTTCAAGAGAAATCTTGACAAATGGATGGGAGATCATAAGTTTACCCCTGGGATCTCTTCTGTGTCGCTGCTTGACAGAGGTACAGTAAACAAACCTTAAAAGGGCTACCTTCTGTGACCTACTATACAGAAGCACAGTCAACTAATCTAAAAGGGTGGCGAAAGCCAAACATACTCTGGCTAGGCTTATAAATGCCCTAGGGCAGATAGCCTAGTATCAACCTATGAACCTATGAACCTAATTATTTGTCCAACAAGCATGAACACATACTATATGAGGGGCTAACACAGACAAATGATTGTTGACAAAGCCACAAGATCTACAAATAAGTGCAGAAATGTGCTTTTATTTTGTCCTTCTGAAAAGTGGAATTCTATGCTAATTACAGCGTTGACAACAGTCCTGCTATGCTGAAACCCAGTGAGGCAAGAACTGGGAACATGTGTAGATATCAATCTGAACTTCGACCACCAAGTGTTCCCACTGGTATTTAAAGCCTATGTTTAGCACATCATAAGTCATGCCATCATATTCAGATCTTAGGATTGTATGACAGTACTGTACTCAAACCTCATCAGAACACTAACAGAGTATAATACTCTCTTTTGCATGTAACTCACCAGCCACACGCAGCATCTAGAGAGACCACAAGGGTTTCTCACCAAGGCCTACAAACTACATCATGATATATGTTGATAGACTGAAAGCTGTGCCACTGTAATCTGTATCATATAGGATGAGGTGACTTCTGCTGGCTTCCAGGCCAGTCTCTGACCCTGCCCTGGTGGGAATAGTAAATATCCAAAAATCAGATATAGGTGACGACATCAGCAGTGTCTGTTGAGGAGAATATGGCAATGGCAGTGCCCCACACTCTGGTATAAAAGGCTCTTGGTAATGTCAAGCAAGAGTACAAACACACACATAGCCCCCAACTGACTGAAGTGAGAAAAGAACCCCTACATACAGTATCTAGGTACACAGACTACACACCTCTATATTTAAAGCAAGCACCATAGCTCAAGTCTGACTTGGAGTGTCTCAGACAACACTTTATACCTGATGACATCAGCAGTATCTGTTGAGGAGAATATGGCAATAATAATTCCCACATGCTGATATTAAGGGCTCTTGGTAATGAAAAGCAAGAGCACAAACACAAACATCACAGGTGACTGCAGTGAGAATAGAAATCCCACCTATCTAGGTACACATACTACAGAATACAGTACTTTATGCAAACACCATGGCACAAGTCTGACTTTTATAAGACTGCAGGTCAACTTATAGTGGATGACATCAGCAAGGCATGTTGGAGAGAAGATGTTTAGAGGCCTGCATGAAATGGATGTGTAGGCATGTCCAGGTATCAAAATACTCTCAGTATATGGGATTGCAGTGGTAACTGCATGATACACCCTTCTGCTCTTTGGGCTAGATACACCCAAACACATACCCACAGCCAACTTTATTGAGAATAGAACCCAACCTATCTAAGGTACACAGACTACAGAACTCAGTACTTTATACAAGCACCACAGCACAAGTCTGACTTTTACAAGACTGCAGGTCAACTTATAATGGATCATTAGCGAGACATGTTGGAGATAAGATGTTGGGAGGCCCACATAGGTTCATAGCTTCATAGGTTCACAGGAAGTTACTAGTCTAATGGACCTAGGGCATTTAAAAGCCTAGCTGTGTACAAACACAAGTACCCTTATTGAGCATAGTTAGATGGTCATTGTTAGCAGAGCAATTTTGTGATCAGCACCAACTGTCCTTGTTCATGAAAGACACAGGTGCCACCCCGGGGGTGAATTTACAATCACCCATCCAAATGTCAATGCTGAGCTTGAATGGAGTCATTGAGGAGCACTGTTTCACATGCAGTGGCAGCCTATGAGTGGTAATCACTAGAAGCTATATCTGTCTCCCAAGCCTGTTCTGTTTATGTCACAGGCTAGATTAAGATCCCTAGAGAGAATTATTCTTGTCCCATTTGATTTGCAGATGTCCACCATTTCCAGTAGGGCAGGACCACAGACTGATATGCAGGACAGGCATGGTAATGTCTCAGCAGCCTGCATGATACTGAGTACAATGACAGGTCTTTCAGTCTTTCCATATCCATATCATGTTTTGCAGACCCTGGATTCCCTCGGTCAGAAGCCACTGTATTTTCTCCAGTTGCTGCAGGTGTCTGGTGAGGTACAGACAGGAGGGAGTATTGTACTCAGTCAGTGGTCTGATAAGTGTAGTGTACAGCAGAGATATGACCTTTCTGGGCTTGGATGTGATGGTCTTATTTATCAGGTGCACAATGTATAATGTGTGTCTCACCACTATGGAAACATAGTGACTGAAGTGTAGATTGCTATCATCATGTGTTCCCAAGTCTCGTAACACTGTTTTTGAGGTTAGATGCATGCTATGCATATTATAATTAGAAGGATACTTCATTGCCAAAGGGGACAATGAGGCATTTTTGTGCTTTAAGGTTCAGCCCATGAGTTTGGCACCAATCATTTGGCTGTGTCAGCCCCTTCTGTAATATATTAACATCATTGGGGGACTCTGTATAATTGCACCCAATTGATAATCATCTGCAAACTTGGTAAGCAACAGACCACCTACCTTTACCTGGACTTCAAAGAAATAGTTTCCAAATAGCTTAGGGCCCAGCACAGGTCCTTGTGGTATTCCACTCTTAAGTGGTCTAGTGATGGAGGTGCAGTCCCCAATTCTGACACTGCATGTTTGGTCAATGAGCCAGTTGGCTAGCCATCTAGTAGTGTATGGGCTAATTACCAGATGGGTGATTTTCTCTATGATACCTGAATGGGGGTAGTGTTAAAGGCTTTGAATAACTCAGCATAGGTGGTATGTCTTGTTGGCACTCATTCAGGTCTTTGGGATCAGTATCAAAGAAGTCTACTAGTTTTAATAAGCAAGATCTACCATTAACAAAACCAAAATGGGTCAGGTCAAGTGTGCTGAAGGTCACCTATTGTGCTGTGGATAATGTCCATGGTGATTCCTACCCTAGCCTGGCAAATAAGGCTTTTTAGGCTTATGGATCAATAGTTCTAATTCTGAATGCTACTTGTTTGATGTGCATTGCATACTACACATTTGATATTAATTTCTGTAGTGTAGGTGATATATGTGTGGAAAAAGTACTATGACACCAGGGGTGCAGTGCTTGGGGGGATGACTGTATTGAAAAAGGTGACATATTGTTAGCTAGGGTCTTTAGTTTGTTAATGTTTCCACATTTTCAATACTTTCCATGTTTACGCATAGTTAAGCAATGTGCAAACACAAGCTACATTGTGAAATATCTGAGAGTTAGTACTGAGTCTATGAAACACACCTGCTGCTTAACTGACTATGTGGCAACAGGTGTTAATGTACTGACACATTTCTTTTTGAGTCCAGACGATACTGGGATACTGGGTTCGAATCCACGTGTATCCAATACTTTTAAAGACTTTTAAATAAACATTGATAGTGCAATAAAATGAATTTTTTACAGTAGATGTGCTGCTGTGATTTGGCATAGCTCAGCAGGGACAAGTGACATTGCGGGAAGGTAAATACAGCATTGTACTGCTGCTCACTGTTGCTGCTCATTTGTGTGCAATGCACACCTCCACGCAAACATTGAGCCCAAAAAGTGAAGGGATCCATTGCTTTTTCTGCTACTTACATTTTTTTGTGTGATTCTATTTTTTGACCAGATTAAAGGTGTTAAAATGAAGTAGATAGGAAAGTGGTGAAATGGCAAGCAAGCAGAAGAAAGAACAAAGGGAAGATAGTACAGGAATATGCAGGAGGGAGGTAGGAAAGAACCATAGATATCCATTTTTTAACAGTGTAACTGAAAATATCTGCAGAATGTTAACTGAATTTGGTCTGTCACCTCCACAAAGAGGGATGACAATGAAATCATGTTGTATAGCCAATTGGACCAAATCAAGTGTGTCAAGAAGACATGTGTGTGAAATGGAGAGCTATATATGGGATAGTTTTTTTTTGTTTTTTTTTTGTGGAACAGGTGCCCATTTTTTTTTAATTCAGTGAGGGAGGACTGCTGGGTAAGGGATGTAGGTATGTCTGTGTCAGGTAAGTTGGGTAGGTGAGGAAGCAAATGCAAACATACAAGACAAACAAGATAAGAGATAGGGATGGTGATGGACACAAAAGGTTGGGAAACACCATGACCTGGGTGAGGGAGGGGACAATGCAGGCTCATGGACATCAAGCTTGGTCGAGTCCTCACCCACTGGACTGTCATCACTGTCCCCTTATTCCACTGATGGCTGGAGTACTTGATGTCCCCTCCTCCTCCTATGGACCATGAGGGACATCAGCCTCTCTATCTGATGTAGACATAAACCAACTGTGCACCACGTGACCCTATGCACCATTCTGGCAACTCATTGCAGGTGATGAAATCATCACCTCTGCCACTAGTCCCGGAGGGTACCAATGCACCAGCTTCTGAGGCATTACTACATGATGGCACAGGTAATGCAGGGGCAGCAGAGGCAGTGCTGCCATGCTGGCTCTCAGACATGCTGGGCATTGGTGCTGGAGCCGGTGGAGCGGGGGAAGGCCGATCCACTGGGTCTGACCTACCTTGCTGTACTGTGTAGTACTTAGTGATGTGGTAAACATGGATGACATGGAGACATTTTGACGACACAATACAGAAAATAAAAAAGAGTAATACGGGTTTGGGTGATAGAAAAAAAGAGATAAAATCACTACCATCATATGTGGTATACAATGTTTTAATGCAATTATACAAGTCTTTTAATTGAAGCATTGCATTTAAATATATGTCCTATCAGATACACACTATACTACAGATTTCTGAAAGTAATCCTTGAGATGTGTATATATTGCACATGTGCATGATCCAGTTATACAGATTACAGTTTACAATAGGGCATTTGTGCCACTGGTATAGAGTTTTTAATTTAATGTAAATGTTAGTGAAAAAATAATAGTATTGTATAGTTGAGACCCACAACCTCTGACTACAGTCTAATATTGGACTCTTACAATTGGTTTGTGGCACAGACTAATGCATTCATACTTGCTTTTACAGTTGGGATATGCATGCTCAATTTGATACAACTCTATAAAAGACCAAAAAGCTATTGTTAACTTTTAATGCTATAATAACACTTCTCATCTGCTGCACGCATACCACTTGCTTCTCTCAGTCTCTCCAATCAGCAACATGAGCCTGCTGATTGAACTCATGCTTTGGCAGCTGGGGAAAGAACAGAAAAGAACAGAAGAGCATTATGCATACCAGTCTTGCCTATATTAGCTTTCTACATCTTACAAACACTCTCTTAATGTAATACTAACATAGCTGTAGGATGTCAACAGTCTCAAATTCCTTCAACCAGTGGTAGACATTATCCCTTTTTCTCCTGTGTAGGTCATTAAAATGATTCTAACATTGTTTTCCAGTGTGTGAGATGCCAGTGGCACTGGATATAGCCTGGGCCAAACTATTCAATACCTCATACTTGAACTGGGAGCCAGAATCATCCCCATGCAGACGTCTTTGGCTGTGGTGCTTTACCAGGAGTCCAGTACATATCCTGGAATCCTGAACACCCCACCTCTGTACCCTAAACCTACCATCTTCCCCTCTAATGCTAGCCATGTCTACCAGCCAAAGTAGAGCAATGAAAACTGATGCTTTCCCACCGATTCCAGTTATTGTGTTTACTGGTAGTGCACAAACCCAAGCAACAATAGCAACCATGTTTGCATTATGTGAAGAGGAGAACAGCAGTGCCAAGCAGGGAGAAATTAAATAATTGAAATTGGAAGGTTAATCTGACACTTGGCCTTAGTTTGAGGGGAGTCTACTGATGTAGCCTGGAAATATATATTAGAAATTGGAAGGTAACTGTTAGGTGAGTTAGGTTTGCAGACATGCACTAGGGGTATAAATGTAATGACCTGACACATTTGTTTTTACCTTTATACACTGAAAAAATTAATTTTATAATGTGGGATTCAAACATAGCATAAGGGACAAAACATTTTCTTCCACAGCATTGATTTTCCATCTTTGCCACAGAAGAAGTGCTGCTCAGACATCGTCAGAAATTATACATAAATACAGGTGACAGTTTGAGCTGTTACACATGTATGTGTGTGACCTGACAAGGTTATTCGATATCGATCCAGTTGTGTATGTATCTTAGGTAATTCTGAAGGCCATACTAGGCCAGCTAGCAGCATTATACTTACAGAAATATAGTACACAGTATATCTTCAGTCATACATCTAAAAACACAATAATGATGTCTCATCCCTCATACATATAATTCATATCAGCTCTGCTATCTAAAGTGATGTAAGTGAGAGTGAATATAATGGGAAGTGGAACAACAGTAAAACTGTATGGAATATCCTTTATTAGAACCCAGGATTATGTGTATGGAAATCCTACACTTACACCTCTTGCCACAAAAATGTAAAAATAACACTTGTCTATTTTTCAGATCATTGCTATAAATTGCACTGTCACAAGAGTAACAAAAAAGGTTTCACACTCTGTACTAGAACCTAGGACCATCTATACTCCAGCCCTACACTTACACCTGCTGCCACAGGACTAGTTACATCACAGTCCCTAATTTACTAATCTTTCTTAAGGTCTGTGTTAACCGCCGTGCAACACTGCTTAGTGGGTTTGTGTAGTGCCCTGCAGAATTAATTGAATGTATCCAGTTTCAATTATTGTTTGTTTCAGTCCTGTCTGCAGGTGTTCTTTCTGCCTTCTGGGTGGGCCAGTTGTTCAGTTTGCACACTGCCACGCTTCATGCAAATGAGATAAGCACAGCCAAACCTGACATTCATTTTCCTCTATTTCCCATGATTGCTAAGTACTGCATCGAGCAAACACTGCCCCCCCAAAAAAGAAAGAAAGAAAGAAAGAAAAAGGAAAAAAAATGAAAAAAGGGACAAGTAGTTCAAATAAGGAAAAGCAATCTATGACATACACACTAGAAAATGTTGGTACACATGAGATATTTCTACTTAGGTTTGGATTTGAACTCTCACTCCAGTGAACCTTCAAAACACTGGAAGGTTGCCTTATACCTCTTTGCCACACAAAGAGCTTTGCAGCAAAGAAAAGAAATCATTCTGCATACAACCAACTGCAATCTCATCTACAGTAATATGAACCCATACAACTAGTATTTGTACATTTATTATTTTTGGATGCAGTGTACTAAGTGATCACGCAACCAGTTATGACTATTGCTTGCAAATATACAGCTCTGGCTTACCTCTCTGTGTTTATTGGTCATTCTTCTCTTATCTGACCAGTAATCTGAGGCATGCAGTCTGTAAGCCATTCTATATCATTGGTTTTAAAATGTGTGAGGATATTAAATGGCAATAATGTCATATGCATTTGCCAACAAATAAAGTGGAGGTTAGATGTTAATGAACATAACCTGTGAATTGTGTGCTGCTTACTTACATTTCCAGCCTTACAGCTAATACTTTGTAAGTCTAACCTGACAGACCCACTAGATGTAGGGCAGCCTGTAGTGCTGTTGTGTTTTCCTTCTCCCAACCAGTAATCATTCATAGTTGCAATTCTTTAAAAACAAACACTGAGGGAGTGCCTGCACTATATTGATATGTGCTACATGGAGCCAAGTATTTGGGATTCAGCAATTCTAATGAGTTCACACTTGATTTTCATCTTCATTGTGCTAACAGCCATAAATCTGCACCATAAAAAGGCAACCATGTAGCTAGGAAAACTGAAGGTGAGAAGACTTATGTGGAAAACACAGAAAACAGGATATTACTTTGGGATATATCTGCAAACAGGATTACTGAACTTTGAGAAGGTATGCTTGCATTTTGTCAGATACATACTGCATATGCTGGAATGTAATTAAGAAAAATCTGAAGCAATGGCTTTTACACTTTTATCTGTATGCATTATTTAGAAGTGTACTGATGCCATGAGCATGTCTGTCAAGGTATTTCACAGGTCTACATGATTGGCAATACCTTAAAATGGAATGTTCTATGCTAAATCTGTAGACATGTTTCAGGGACAGTTCATTTGATAGCACTTTTAGCATTTCAAAAATGGTTTGTTAGCAAAATATGTCATTTGCCTGTTCTTTCTGGGGAAGAGACCAAAGCTGCATTTTTGTTAAGGCACAAAGAAGGATATGTTGCTATTGTTACTCTTCTTTTTTGCATCCAGCATGTTGTTCATATTTCAAATCTCTAGACTGTTTTATGTTTCTCCAGTGGGTAATGCTGAAATACTATCTTTCCTGCTTTATCTGGGAACAGTTATTTTGTAGTCATGTGATACTTATGTGTACTATCATTCTGTTGTCTTTAGGACACCTATGACTATGCCACCCAGGCATCTCAGTCCTCAAAGACTACCCTTCACTGATTTCATTGATGCTGAAAATCAGGTTATTGTTGATACTTTAAGGCAACAGGGTGACTTCCTGCTTGAAAGGGCATGGGAAGATATGTCACACAGAATGCAGATTATCAACAATGTTAATTCCTTGGTGGCCATGACAGGACATATGAACAGCTGCACCATAGGGCCACTGACATGATCTCATCTGCATGGAGGAGAGGAGTTGCAGTGAGCCTTGATCGGATGGGTAGTGGGGGGTGGCTACAGAGCCATCACTAACACAAAAAGAATTCATGTCCACTGTTAGGGATACAGAAAGTGCAGAATAGCATGTCCTCAACATTGGTGCTATTTCAGGGAGAGCAAGCATGTCCAGGAGGAGCTTCCAGGTAGGGTTTTGTATCTCATTTGTTGAATACTGTTGTATAGTAAAATAATTTAAATCAATACATTACTTTTATTTCACAAGAAGTTTTTTGAGGGGGTATTGAAGATTGCTGCATTTAACAAGACAATTTGATTGATTAGCTTAGGTTGGAGTTGTCATCCAAGTTGTTGTTGAAAGCATAGTTAATGGACATATAAAGGGGTAAAAGTATTACCCCCCTGTGTTACTGATAATTGTGATGATGTTGTCCTTACCTTTTGTTTAACTTCTTCCAGAACCATCTGGCATGCAGAGGATACTTTATCTGCAGATCATAAGCCAAACATTTTTATGTCATTACTGATGTGCAATTCAAAGAAATATTTTAGTGTGTGATATTTTAGTGAGTGCTTCAGTACAAGGACAAAATGATTGACTTCAGCAAATGGCTAAGTTTCTGGTGTCATTCTAAGGGGATCCAGTATCTGTCTGCCTGGGATGACCTGGTCGACAGACCATGGTGCTTTCCTATAGTTGGCCTGCACCTGTCACCCCTGGGATTCCGGATACTGGCAAAGGCTCTTGCCGCCCTTATAGCGCCTTTTTTAGGCAAGGTTCAAATGACAAATTCACCACCATAACAGGAGGAGGCAAGCAAAAACTGAGGGTAATGCTACTCAATGCTAGAAGTCTAAATCTCAAAATGCACTCACTCGAGGCACTCCTTAAAATGGAGAACATCGATGTCTGTGCAGTGACTGAGACCTGGTTCAAGGCTCCAGAGAGCACCCCTGCATTACCAGGCTATAACTCATACCACACTTTTCAGCCATCTAACCTAGACCGGAACACCAAAGGTGGAGGTGTGTCCATATTCATTAAGGATATCCACACCTCCAGGCTAGTTGCTCAGCATAATGCAGCCGAGGTTATCCAAGTGCAACTAACTCTGGGCAAAACTGCAATCCGAATTGTAGCTTGCTACAGATCCCCCACCATGCCTCAGGATTCCCACTCCTCTTTTCTTGATATACTGGAAAATATTAGGGTTCAAGCAAACACCCTAATATTGGGCAATGTCAACTACCCCACCATTAACTGGGCAAACTACTCATGTACCAACTCCTTCACTCAGCGCTTTCTGGAATTCATAAATTCCAATGTCCTGGATCAACTTATCCACAACCCCACCAGGGGCAACAATATCCTAGACCTAGTCATTACCAACATGAGTGACTGATGTTCCACAGCTGAAGTCAACTCCTCATTGGTCACATCTGACCATAAGAAAATCACCCTAGATATCCACATCCCTACCCATCCCCATTAAGGAAACCATGGTAAAAACTTTCTCCAAAGTCAACTTAAGCAGAAGTGGTGAGCTTCATGACACCCATGCAGATGGACAATACAGTTACGACTGCTGAATCCTACAAAAATGCACTCTAAAAGCACTTACATGAGTGCATGGATCGTGCTATCCCAAACAGAACCAAGAGGCTATCCTCCAAAAAAAGGAAGCCAATCTGGTGGTCCACTGCCATAAACAAACTCTACAACAGAAGGAAGAAATTGTTGCAAAAGAGAGTAAAATCCCATGAGTGGAGGAGCTCCCTGATCAGCCTCAGCAAGAAGCTGAGATCCCTTCTAAGATCCTCCAAAGCTAGCTATGAAAACAAGATTGCCACTGATAGGACACCAGCAAAGCATTCTATAGCTATGTCAAGAACCTCAATGGCAACACCCAGATCTGCTCTGAGTTACAAACAATGGCACAAAAATTACAGAATCAACTGATATTGCCAACATCCCGGCAGATAACTTTACCCCCCTCTCACCCCCTAAAGGGCCCATATCTATACAGGAAGAATGCAGAGTCCCTGTAATCACAACTTCAAAGGTAAAAGCAGCACTCTCTAAAGCCAGAAACACAGCATCCATGGGACCGGACAACATCCCAGGCTGTGTTTTACATGAACTTCAGAATGAACTGGCTCCCCACCCAACCACCATGTTCAATCATAGCCTCATGTTAGGCTTTGTGCCCACTGAATGGTGCACAGCAACAGTTATCTACTCCACAATGGGGGAGCCACCACTGATCCTGGGAACTATCGCCCTATTAGCCTGACAAGCCTCATCTGCAAGGCCATGGAACGTATCATCATGGAATTTAAAAACAAAGACAATGGTAACCTCCAAACGCTGGACCCCACCCCGTTCGGGTTTGTGAAAGGCAGAGATCTTGCCTCCTGAACCTGGTCAACTTCTTTGAGGCAGTCACCAAAGCCATAGATGAAGGTAAGGTGGTTTACACAGCCTATATTGACCTCGCCAAAGCTTTCAACACCATCCCCCATTCTGGAATTATAGCTAAACTCACTAAACTAGGTATAAATCCCTATGTCACAAAATGGGCTGCTAACTGGTTCACTGACAGAACCCACACTGTAAAAGTTGCAGACTCCAAATCTGACTTCAAACCAGTGACAAGTGGAGTACCACAGGGTTCAGTCCTGGGACCTCTCCTGTTTGGTATCTACTTCTCTGAAGAACAGGCTAACACAGAAGACCTCTGGCTAATCGCAGATGACTGCAAACTAGGAGCTATAGTCAAGTCCCCAAATGATGTGGCCATCTTACAGAAGGGCCTCACTGAGACAGATGCCTGGTGTCAGAGCCATGGCCTCAAGCTCAATGCCAAAAAGTGCATTGTTATCCCCTTTGGTAAAAACTCTGTACCCATGAACTACTACATAGGCGGCAGTTTTCTTAACACTGAATGTGTGATAAGAGACCTTGGGACCCAGGTTGACAGTAATCTCTCCTTTGATAATCACATTGCCACAGTAGTCAGGAAATCCTTCTACATAACACACCTCATCACAAAAGGGTGCTCATCCAGGAAAAAAGAGGTCATTGTTACCCTCTACTCAACACTCATTAGACACATTATAGAGTACAACGCCCCTTTTGGAATGTACCTCACAACACATCTGCAGCAGCTGGAAAGGCCACAGAAGTACCTCACAAAGAGAATTACTGACCTCAAACAGATGCCCTACACTGATCGTCTCAAAAAGCTCCAGCTTAACTCTGTAGCATATTGCCTACTCTGAGGTGATCTCTGCCTAGCATATAAAGCTATGTAAAACCCAGAGCTGTTGGACATGCTACACCTAAAGAAATCCCAATCCCTCCGAGCTACATGCTCTAGGGACCTAAGCCTTGTCACCACAATAAACAGGACTTGCTTGAGGGATAGATTCCTGTCCCAGAGACTTCCCATACTCTGGAACAAGCTACCCATCTATGCCAAGCAAAGTTCCTCATTAACACTCTTCAAGAAAAATCTTGATGAGTGGATGGAAAATAGGAAATACACCCTGGGGATCACTTCTGTGGCTCTGCTCAACAGGAGCACAGGAAATTAACTTTCTTGGGATGGTGTAAGCCAGGGAACTTTGTTGGCTAGGCTTACTTAGGCCCTTGGGCCGATAGCCTAGTACCTACCTATGAACCTATGATTTTGATGTCAGGACTGTTGTGTGTATTGATGTACTGTCTAATAGTAATAGTAACAGTGACAGCACTATTATTCTAACATATATGGGAGTATAGCAATTTAGGTATTACTTTTTTCCTGTGCTTGTTGCTTATTTTCACAGGTGATCCTGACAGTGGAAGTGTGGGACTTCTACCATGTGATGTCAGAGTTTCAGCAGACAATGATGATGATGATGGCCAAACAGAGGCACAGTTATGGGGTGCACAAGTTGAATTTGACACTGAGGTTGAAATACAGGCATCCCCTGTAATTCCAATGCACATAGACAGTAGGCCTCTGCCTTCCCATTCCAGTAAGCCCACAGACATTGGTCAGGTGGAGGGCAAGACAATTGATCAGTGAAGTATGGCTACTGTGGCTTCAGTGTCTGTTGACTCTGGCTGTACTCAAAGTGTGGCCGAGGTGCTTTGCAGGAGGGTTATTAAGTGTGCTTGGAGGAGACCTGCTGTCCATCCTCAACTTGATCAAGGTGTCTCTTCCTGTGCCACTCAACATATGTTTAGGGCTATCATGAAGGCACAGGCATTTTCCCATAGGTGCCCCAGAGAAATGCTTAGGGTTGTAGATGTGGCACAGGCTGCTTCCACCATGTCACTTATTCAATGGATCAGATGAATGACATAGTGACCGAGCGGTGTCTGTGATGGAACATCTGCTGGGTGGGGGACACCATCCTCCTGGGCATAGGCCAACCACATCATCTGCTGTTAGCCAACATGCCCATGCCCAATTATGCTCCCATAGTGGCAGTACTTCCACTGCTCCATCAGTGGGTGAGGTGTCCTCACTCAGATGTGGCAAGCCATGGGGTCATGGTCCTCAGCACCTTTGTGAGGGGATCTCATCCAACAGACATTAGTCATGTTCAGGTAGTAGCAGTGCATCTGACCATGGACATGGACAGTGCAAATTCTGGCAGAGCCAGTTCTCATGGTCGGGGACAACAATGATGAACTGCCACCTCTACCATGCATTGCTCACATCTGTCTGACATAGCAAGACATAGAGTTAGCACAGAACCTGGGTGTGTTCATGCAGACACTTACACACCAAGTTCACTAGGAGGACCCCTACAGACACACACACACACACACACACACACACACACACACACACACACACACACACACACACACACACACACACCAGTTACATAATCCTCACTCTACACAACGTATTTAGTCATAATTCTCTCCTTCTAACTGAAACATTTCACTTTCACTTACTAACGATGTAAGCTTGTGGTTCCTATTACAATATTATTAATGTCAACTTCTGACTCCATGTTCTAAAATGTATTTTGTCGGTTCTTCAAGCAACCCTATACTTTTGTACATTGTTTTTGAATTTCTGTATGTTTTTGTTGGAGCTTTTCTCCCCGGGCCTCCGCTGAAAATGGACATATATCCAGTCGGACTATCCTGGTTAACAAATGTAAAATAAATAAATAAATAAAATAGTTCAGCCGTGCAGCTTAAAACTCATTTTGTCTCACTGGCTATTTGTTGGTTTATCCAAATGTCTGCCTGCTTCTCTTTCTTACTCACATACATTCACCAATCTTTTGTGTCAGCCTAGGCTTTCTGCCCCACACACAACACACTGTGCAAGTGATGATACCTGTGCCATATCCCTGTTTTGTATCTTTTGGATTCATGGATTGGAGGGTGGCTTAAAGGTTAAGGTGTTTGCCTTTCAAACACAAGGTGCAGGGTTTGAGTCTCACAAGGGATAATTGGTTAGGCTTAAAATGGCTCACAAGGGCAGTTAGCCTAATACTAACCTATGAATGTCTGATGATCAGGGTACATAGGTGGCTTACTGTTTAGTATATCTGCTTTTGTGATGTTAAACTGATAATTGTACCTTTGGCTTATATTGGTCTTAGAAAGTTAGACAGTTGATTGCATCAAAATTTACCAACTTTATTGTGAATGATCTTGTGAGGGTTGTGAAATCTGTAACTGAAATCTGTATCATTACTTTCTAAGTTCTCTCTTTAATGATTTTTCAGTACAAACATATGGTACTAAACTGAGGCCATGCAGTGACCATCACTACTTTTGAGAGATATGACTGTATGAATCTTTGATGCCTGAGGCCCACCTTTTACTTGCTTAGACTACTAAGTAACACAATTCAAGGATATGCCAGTCATTCATATTATTACACAATACACACTAGGTTTAACCTTGTAAATCCAGCAGTAAACAGTTTTAGTTCAGGGATGACTTTGTCTGAGGCAAGCAGTACATAGCCAATACATGGGGAGGTAAAGGCTATGAGAGTTGCCTGGCATCGATGTTACTATATGTGTGTGTGTATAGGAGGGTTTTAGGCCCTTAGGTAGTGAGTGAGTGTGTTATGCATTGCTTATTAGCCAATGTTAGGGCATATTGATCAAGCCTGTGTCTGCCTACACCCACAGCAGCTGCTGGTTCCCCCTCTGACTTCTCATCTACATGTGGTTGTGGTGACCTTGGCATTGGGAGTAGGATGTGTGCTCCTTCCCTTGTTGATCCTGCTGTAGCTGTTTTCTCAGGATGATGTTGTGCAGCATGGCACATACTGTGAATATTTCAATACATGTCTGTGGATTGTACTGCATGGTTCCCCAAGATGTATCTAGACACTGGAACCGCAGCCCAAACACATGCTCTATGATATTTCTGGTTTAAGCATGTGTCTCATTATGTGTCTCATTATGGCATTCTTCAGTGGGTGTGTGTACATTTCTGTTAAGTGTCAGGTCCAGTGCATAACCCATATCCCCCAGTAATGACCCTGTGGGATATCCCCCTAGCAAACATCTGATACATTTGGGAGGTGTGCCAGATATGTGATTCATGGCAACTGCCAAAGTTGCCAGTACACACTTTCAAGATGATTCCCTCGGCATTACATGACTTGACAGTTAATAGAGTGGAAGACCTTGATGTAGAGTCTTCCCTGTTCCCCAGATAGTGTCACAATTTCTACATGTGTGCAATCTATGGCACCCAGTACTTCAGGGTAGTGTGCTACAGGGTAGAATACTCCTGCATATTTCTGGCCCTATTCTCAGGAGTACAGGGAACATATAGGTTCATAGGTTAGTACTAGGCTAACTGCCCTTGCGAGACATTTTAAGCCTAGCCAATTATCCCTTGTGAGACTCAAACCCTGCACTTTGTGTTTGTAAGGCAAACACCTTAACCATTAGGCCACCCTCCCAACCACTGATCAAGAATCTTAGCTACAGGTACCTTTCAGAGACCATATGACTGATATGTGTGGTCACTGCCATGTTGGAGCATAGCATTCAAGAATCGATGGTTGATCCTGGATGTTGATACCTGTGACACCCCTAGCATGTCCCCTGTTGGTCTCTGAAAGGTACCTGTAGCTAAGATTCTAAGTGCTACACATACATTTGTCTCCATTGGGATGGGTTCCCCTCAATTTGCCTTGGCTCTGAGTTGAGGACAACAGAGGTTGCAGAGTTCCTGTAGTGTGTCTCTATCCACCCTGTAGTGCTCTACAATTTCCACATCATGTAGGCTGTGATAAGTTACCAGGGGTCTGAAAACTCCTCTCCTTTTTTACCTTGGTCTATTAGCAGCAGCAGCACCACCAGCATCATAGATATCTGCCTGTTGCACATGCACATGAATTAAAGCAGCAGCAGTCCCTAACATTGTTTCTGTGTAGACTCCTTTCTATGGATGTACTCCAATAGGTTTTGGAATTCACAGGGGAAAACCAGCATTGAGTCTACACAGTTGCTTTATAGCTTGTAGAATAGCTCTTCCATCTTGGATTGGTTGATTAGCATACAGTTCAGCTGCTTATGATGTAATTTCCATGCCATGGTGTTTACCTTGTTTGCACGGTGGTATGTAGCTCTACACACTGGTTAGAGCCTCATACTGAATCCAAAACGGTGTGCTACCATGACATGCACATGGTGTAAATGGATTGAATCTGGCTAATTATTGTGTTTCTTATACAAATGTCTCAGAGTACATGGGTCAGTCATTTCAAGTGCTTGCACCTGTAGGCAAACTGTCTCCAACTTTTTTATTGGTAAAAAAACAGCTAATAACTTTACAGATGCAAGAAATAGCTCTTTAGAAATACTAAAAAAGCTGCCATTTTCAGACTTTCCATTTTCATTCTGTTTGCTTAGGAAAGAAAAGAAAATGTCCCTTGTCTGCAGTGTAAACTAGGAATGATAGCAAATACTTCCATCTGTATAATGCAGGGGAAATTTCTAAAATTCAGTACATATATAATATGATCAATACATGTTATATACCACAGCAAATCAAGACCACAACATTATCAGTTGGGAGGGTAGCCTAATGGTTAAGGTGTTTGCCTTAAGTGCAGAGTTTGAGTCTCCCAAGGGATAATTGGCTAGGCTTAAAATAGCTCACAAGGGCAGTTGGCCTAGTGCTGATCTATGAACCTATATTGTTTAAACCTGCCTTTTTCTTGTTATAGTATAAATCCCAGATACATTACAGTAAAGAAAAAACAGTTTATTACTTTAACATCACTATCTTAAACAGCAATCACTGACTGATAAGATGCCCCCACTCTCATTTAAAATATCCCTGGGTACAATACAGAACTATTTCACAATGTGATTTACTTCAAGAAATTTATTATAAACATATTACTACGAAAAAAAAAAACTTCTTCTCCTTACAGTAACATCTTTAGTTCCTTCATTACTTATCCTTCTGAAGATTAGTGATAAAGTGGGAAATATTTTTTAGAATCCTCCCACAAATTTAACACAGTTAACTAACTTTCAGTCTTTTTAGCCACTTCTTGTAGAAGTGCAGTTCTAATGTCTAAACTGCATTTTATGAGTAAGACATTTTAAAATCTTTCCATTAGTTCATAATTTTACATTACTGCTGTTTTTCTTTCTTGTCATCCTGTTAACTCACCATTGGTCTCTGTTTCAAGTCAAAACTACTCCTGATTTTTCTAATCAGAGACTGGGTTTTTTTTTTCTGTCCCTCAATCAAGCAGAGTCCTCTTCAGCTTGCTAGCTCACCGTTTGCTGGGCATTTTTTTATTTCCTCCTTAGCCTGTTCTGCATCCAAGGGGTCTTTGATACACCAGGAAAAAATATTCTAAAGACAGCTGGATATATCAAATTGAAATTGTACTCCTGCTTCTGAACCACCCTCTAACTGCAGTGATAAACTCACTTCTGTTCTGCCTGTTGTACATTGAATAATCATTTTCCATAAACACTGTTATGTACACAAGTGTTAATACTTTGCCCTTTTGCCACAGTTTTGTGAGGATCAGTTCTTTCTGCTGGTATAATTGCATCTTTACTAATACAGGTATTGGCTGTTTTCTCATGACCGAGTTTAGAGCATACAGACACTATGCTATTTCAAATAACAAATACTGCTGTAGAATACCAGCCCAGCTGTTTATCTGTACTTTCAAAAAATTAATGCAGTCTGTTCCTTATAGTTTCATTGGTAGAATAGAACATCTCAGAATTTCTGTGAGTGTTCTGTCTTCTAACTCTTATTGTTTGAACAGTTCTTCTTGAGAAGCATAGTATTCAGCCAGTCTTTAATTCATTTCAGCATTGATTTCTGCAGTTTCATCAGCTCAAATGAAGTTATTTAAAGCGTATTCTATTCTTTTCAGCCTTTTTCTCATTTCACATCATAAATTCTTCTAGTTTTTCACTAATTTTAAACACCTGTGAATGCATTTGATTTATCTTCCTCTAAATTCTGGAAGCAATCTCCTGTGCCGAAGTTGAAACCTGAACTGTATTTTTTTTTTCTGTTTATTTTTCGGCTGAACGGCTGCATGACTCTTGCTCATCAGAGCTTTTTCTTCTTTTCTTGCCGATTTTCTTTCACTTTCTCCAGATTACTTATTTGTTTACATTCAGACAGTGTAGTGATTAATCAATAGCAAATGTTACACAAATTGTTAACCTTTACTGACTTATTTTCATCTACTTTCTTTACTACAGTAGGAGAACTCGATTGAACCTGCTCGTCAGAGTTCAGCCATCTTCAAACCCTTCATAAAGCTTTTTTTCACTTTTTTTGAATAATTTTCTCTCACTTTCTCCACATTTCTTATTTGTTCACATCCTGGTGATTTAATTGCCATCCAGAAACTAAATATTGCATAAAGTGATAACATTTACTGGCTTATTTTAACAGTTTTGCAGTTTTCACACTAGGGGAGCTGTAATCAAGCTGTTGTACAGTGTTCTGCCATCTTGGAAGTCCTGGTTTTACAAGGTTGGATCCAAAGTCTGCAAGTTCTCTATGTCTTTATTTATGAGTTCCATTATTATGACTCTCTCTTTGCAGATAACATGCTACAAATTGCAGAGCAGTCTTGCCTATGGTTAATTGCACCTGATGGTCTGAGCCTTGAACCAGGTTTCTGTCACAGCACAGACATCAATGTTCTCCTATTGAGAAAAACTCTGCAAGTCTTGAACCCAGGACCCTGCATACTATGCACAAAGTAATTGTTAATCTTATGTCAGGAAATGCAAAACTTTTCACTGAGCTGTAAAAAAGGAAACATAAAATGCTTGTTTTGCTTTAAATGAAAATGACAAGGCCTTGTAATGAAATATGATGATTTTTTTCTTATCCATGATTTGAACATTTTGTTTTATTATATATAGGAATAATAGGGTTTTAAACACTGTAAGTCATTGACTTAGTAGTGTTATATACTCCTAAGTTAGGATATTAAAATTATTTATTTGAGTTTATAAATGACTGTTAAGTCATTAACCCCTCTGAGATGTGAAACTTCATACCTCTAGCAATTCACACATATTCTATTCTAGATCATTATCTGAAAAATCAAATTAAAATCATAAGTAAGTCAGACAAATATAAACATCTGGTGAGCAGGAAACACTACTAAAAGGTACAAAAATCAATGTTATCATTTAAAAAGTCTTGTTCACAATGATAATAGTCAGTGCACTCACAGTCTTTGTATTAATAATGTAGTACTCCAAATTTGGGGCAATTACCAATTCTGTTAATGACAGAGTCATTTCACAGGTTTCATGAATACCCTGTGTTCACTGGCACTGAATAAGTGCATGAAGTTTGCCTTTAGTAAAACCAAGGTGTTGTACTTTGTTTTTAACTGTTCCCGATTATCTAAATTGGAAAACAAATTCAAAAGTTTTTAATCAAACAGATTGATAGTGCTAAACATCAGTATAATAGAAATAGATTGGAATACCTGTTACCATTCTCTATATGGTATAGACTGCTTAGAGGAGAGCTTATTCTTCTGTATAAATCCACAAACAATGTTGTACTATTGGCTACTTTAAGTCTTGAATTTACTCAGCAGTGCCAAGACAGTAGAAATAACACCTTTTTTGTAAATGTGTCAGCTTGTAATACCACACTGGGGAAAAGATCCTTTCACCATAAGGCTGGGAAATTATAGAATGAACTCCCCATAGAGATTAGAAAGGCATCTAGCCTTGACAGGCTCAAATTATCTATCAACAATTTGCTTGGTGATGTGATATTCAGTATCTAGCAATAGTCAGCAAACTCATTTAAGGTTTCTGTAAAGTTTAAGTTTGATACCCACTGAACAATGAACACTATAAAGTATACAAACTCAAAATTATATATTTTCTAAAGTTTCACAAACATTTCATATCTTGCAAACTGTACAACCTAAACATACAGTGCAAAACCAGCTTTGTATAGCCAACATTGAACTTTCATATAACTGAAAGAAATTCCTTTCTGAGTGCCTTTTTAATTGAACTATTTACAGAAGAATGAGAATTATGCTTATTTGTGTACTTACTATAAATATTCAGAATATAAATAATACTATCTGTCCAAGATTTACAATTTACAATGCAAATATCTATGAGAGCTTTCTTCAGCATCATTTAAGTTTCACCTGATACCAGTGCAATAGTTTGTAAGTCACTTGGTTTTAGAAATATTAATGCACTTATGGAAATAATGCAGTACTTCATAATTACTAACAAAAACTACAAATATTACCATTATTGTATTTATACAGGGAGAGTGAACATTTATATTTCTATCTGCCACCATGACATTTCACCCAATGCTTCTTTATAAAATGTAGTTATTTCAATTATAAAAAATATCAATATAAATACAAACATAGACTCATATCCACCAAGGGACTTTTGTTCAGGACTCTGAGAGGTATGGAAAGCCCCAAATTGTATGATGCAAGCTTTTAATCAAAAGGGAAGAAAAAAGTTATTTAAATTCTGCATAAAAGTTGCACTTATAGTGTGACCTCTGTGGTGATACTTTTTTTGTACTTCTCTGCTTTTGTCCATGTTTTAGCCAAAAAAGTTATCTGTTTGCATTCTTAGTTTGTTCTGGGATCTTAGTCTTATAGCTTCATTTGCAGTTGAGGGAAGATTGTGTATTACTGCAAGATTTTCACATTGTTTGTGCATTATATGGCACTTCTATTTCCATAAGTACAATTACGTGTAAAAGGTAGTATTTTTTGTATTTTGAACCCCAGTCTGGGACCTCAGTCTTGTAGCTTCATTCACAGATGTGGCAGGGCTGTTATCTACTGTCAGATTTGAGCCTTTTAGTCATTTATTACAGCATTACTGGTAAATTTCTGCATAGTCTGTGGTGGGATTACAGCAGTGGCAATATTGTGAATTCTGCTCCAGGATTTGTGCCTCGCTGCTTTTTATAGCTGTATATACCTGTTTAGAGTTACATTGCACTGCCTTTCTGTTTACCTTGCTAGTGATTTTCCCTGTTCTTTGATTCTGCCCAGCCGCCAACTGAGACATTAAGCTAAAAGTTTTGGAAATTCTAACCATAAAACTTAAGCTCAACTTTGAATTTATCCCCTTCAACCCCCTTCCCTTGTTGTGGTTTTAAAAGGCTGTGTCTCTGGCTTCCACCCATTATGGTTATCTGACTTGTAATGCCCCCCTCCACATTGCTATTGTCTGTTATGCAACTTATTTAAGTACCTTCCTACCCATTATTTTCCTTATATCCATAACACTAAGTGCCCATCCAGTAAATCAGTATTGCACTTGAATAAACATCCTTTACTACAGATTGTCTCCTACACATTTTCTCAGAGCTCCTATTTACTTGGCATCCTCACCACACTTTTAGGGTATCCTAAGTTAATCCTGCTCCATCCTTGGCAGGTAAGAGATTTATTTTCTTGTTTCGCACTTCGGTTAACTGTTTAGGGTACTACATATTTATTTTTGCTTTATTTGTTTATTTTGCCTTTAAATCATTCTAAAGGTTCCTAATACTTGAAATTGCCTTGTCAGGGTGGTTTGTTTAAGTTCTATTGTTGTAGAATTAAATTAATCAGTCTTTCTTATTATGTTTACATCAAGGGGTTAACAGTTCACTGAACAGGCACAAATCCCCAGAAAGTAATTTTCTATCAATGAAACTACCCTTAGAACTGTAACGTGTAACTTGGTGTAGCTAAAGCAAGGCCATTGCACAGAGCTAAGCTTAGAGCAGCTAGCTTGCACATGAAACAGTGCTACTATCAAGTCTTAGCAAACTCTAACCTAATCTAGTACCAAACCCCTGTGACCATCCAAGGAGAGCTCTGTGTAACTCAGTCCACAACCTACAGTAGTCCATCTGAATACAGGTCCGGACAACAAGGACATGCAATTTCCAAATGTCTGCATAGCCAGCTTGGTAAATAAAGGCATTCTAGGACAATGTAGCAATTGTCTGATGTCAACCATTTAACTCATTGACTGCAATGGAGCTCAGGAAATTTGCAATGTAACTTCCAATGGGAAAAGCCTAAGCCTTTTGACAGAATCAAATTATACCCTAACATTTCAAACAAGTGTTCATATCTCTGGGATTGAAAAAGTGTTAAACTCTTTTTACAGTGGTAATATTCTTTAGGTTCTAGGTCTTAAACCGAATTTTGTAAGTCACAGTAAACACATAACTATTACATTTGTAATATTTTCTAAACAACTTACAATATCTCAGCAACCACTTAAGTTATTCACATACTGTCAACATTTTATTCATCTAGCTGAGAGCTTTCATATGAGTCTAAGGAGTTCTGCCTGTGTTACTTAGTTGTCGAGATATTTAGAAAAATGTGAAAATTATATCTATAGAAATTAATATAATTAAAATAACAGTTAATATCTATTTACCTGCACTAGACAGAGGTCAAATATTAATGTAGTTGTACCAATGTCCCTATATAAATAAACAGACTAATAATATTTTAAATAATAGATTAGTGAGTTAGGTAACATTTAAAAAAAAGATTAATGTGTGCTATTGTGTAAGCTTTAAGATGAAATATTTTAAAATCTTGAACATGGCATGGTTTTGAAATTATTCATGCAAATATGAACAAGAAATATTTAATGCCTAGCGGTGTCAGTAGATGTTAACTGCAGATGTACCTGGAGGCATCACTTGAATGTAATGAGTTAATCCTTAAAGAAACAAACAGTATGCAAGAGATGCACATGCACAATTTCACTGGAGGCAAAAATCTCACATACAGACAAAGGCTGTCAAGAACATACACAATACATCCACCATACATAGTGTTCACCACACACATAAACCAACGTATGCTGAGGCACTTGAAAGCAATCTTGCCAAACATCAAAGATCTCCTAAGCCTATAAAGAGCAATGCATATCCTCAGCAATCTCTAAAGCACTCACCAAAAGCTACAACAAACACCACACTTACATCTAGAAGCAGTGGACCAGCAAGAGCAAAGCTCATTAGTCAAGCCAACACATTACCCAGGACTCTTGTCATACGGGATTCCATTGTATGACACACAGATGCCCCACTCACCAAACTGAACGAGAAGAAGATAATAGTTAGGTTAGTTATCTGGTGCCAGGATCTGCTAAGTTATGTATGGATTTAAGTCATTATACCGCAGGTTCTAATATGATTCTATCATAGCCCATGTGGGCATCAACGACCTGAGACATGCTTCCCTGTACTATATGAATAGAGACATTGTTGATCTCTCTGAATATATGTCTCAGGCAGGTGTGTGCCTTGCATTGAGTAACATTCCGCCTTTACAAAGGATGATGCCACAGTACAAACAAAAGATGATTGACTTCAATAATTGCCTTAGTTACTGGCATCTTTCTAGAATGATTTAATATTTCTCAGCATGGGTGGACATGATTAACAAACCACATTGCTTTGCAAAGGATGGTCTGCACCTGTCTAACCTAGGTTTCTAAATATTGGTTAAAACTTTATCCACCCCCAAAGAGCCTTTTTAAGAATGCCAAACTGTCAAACCTACCGTTATAGCAAATAAAACCCAAAGAAACCTAAAGGTGTTATTGCTCAATGCTGGGAGCCAAAATAAGAAACTGCACCCTACAAAATCTCCTCACTCTAGAGAATATAGACATCTGTGCCATTATCGATAGTCATCATCATCATCTTCTTCTTTTGGCTGTTCCTGTTAGGGGTCACCACAGTGGATCATCTGTTTCCATTTCTTCCTGTCCTCTGCATCATGCTCTTTCACACCAACCGCCTGCATGTCCTCTCTCACCACATCCATAAACCTTATCTTAGGCCTTCCTCTTTTCCTCTTACCTGGCAGCTCCATCCTTAGCATCCTTTTCCCAATATACCCAGCATCCCTCCTCAGCACATGTCCAAACCAATGCAATCTCGCCTCTCTTGTTTTGTCTCCAAACTGTCCAACCTGAGCTGACCCTCTAATATACTGATTCCTAATCCTGTCCATCCTAGTCACACCCAGTGCAAATCTTAACATCTTTAACTCTGCCACATCCAGCTCTGACTCCTGCCTTTTTGTCAATGCCACCGTCTCCAACCCATATAACATAGCTGGTCTCACTAGCCTCTTGTAGACCTTCCCTTTCACTCTTACTGGTACCCGTCTGTCACAAATCACTCCTGACACTCTTCTCCACCCATTCCACCCTGCCTGTACTCTCTTCTTCACCTCTCTTCCACACTCACCATTACTCTGAACTGTTGATTCAAAGTACTTAAACTCATCCACCTTTACCAACTCTACTCCCTGCATCCTCACCATTCCTCTACCCCCCCTCTCATTTACACACATATATTCTGTTTTAGCCCTGCTGACCTTCATTTCTCTCCTCAATAAAGCATATCTCCACCTCTCCAGGGTCTCCTCAACCTGGTCCCTACTCTCACTACATATCACAATGTCATCTGCAAACATCATAGTCCAAGGGGCCTCTTGTCTGATCTCATCTGTCAACCTGTCCATCACCACTGCAAATAAGAAAGGGCTCAGAGCTGATCCTTGATGTAATCCCACCTCCACCTTAAACGTATCTGTCACTCCCACCGCAGTCCTCACCAATGTCATACTACCCTCGTACATATCCTGTACCACTCTTACATACTTCTCTGCCACTCCCGACTTCCTCATACAATACCACAACTCCTCTCTAGGCACCCTGTCATATGCTTTCTCTAAGTCCAAAAAGACACAATACAACTCCTTCTGACCTTCTCTGTATTTCTCCAACAACACTCTCAGAGCAAACATTGCATCTGTAGTGCTCTTTCCTGGCATGAAACCATACTGCTGATCACTAATCATGACCTTCCTTCTTAACCTAACTTCCACTACTCTTTCCCATAACTTCAAGCTGTGACTGATCAATTCTATCCCTCTGTAGTTACTGCAGCTCTACACATCACCCTTATTCTTAAAGATAGGTATCAAAACACTTTTTCTCCACTCCTCAGGCATCCTCTGACTTTCCAAAATTTCGATAAACAATCTGGTTAAAAATTCCACTGCCATTTCTCCTAAGCACCTCCTTGCTTCCACTGGTATGTCATCTGGGCCAGCAGCCTTTCCATTCTTCATCCTCTTCAAAGCTGTCCTTACTTCCTCCTTGCTAATCTGTTTCACTTCCTAATTCACTATCCCCACATCATCCAACCTTCTCTCTCTCTCATTCTCTTCATTCAACAGCCCTTCAAAGTACTCTTTCCATCTACTCAACACACTCTCCTCACTCGTGTGTACGTTTCCCTCACTATCCTTTATCACCCTTACCTGCTGCACATCTTTCGCAGCTCTGTCCCTCTGTCTAACCAATCAGTACAGGTCCTTTTCTCCCTCTTTAGTGTCCAATCTCTTATACAACTTTCCATATGTCTTATCTTTAGACTTCGCCACCTCTCTCTTTGCCATGCGCCTCATCTACTTATACTCATGTCTACTTTCTTCATCTCTTTGACAATCCCACTTCTTCTTCACCAGCCACTTCCTCTGTATACTCTCCTGTACTTCCTCATTCCACCACCAGGTCTCCTTGTCCTCCTTCCATTGTCCAGATGTCACATCAAGCACCTTTCTAGCAGTCACCCTTACTAGCTCTGCTGAAGTTACCCAGCTATTCGGTAACTCTTCACTGCCTCCCAGTGCCTGTCTTAACTCTTCCCTGTACTCCACCTCACAATCACCTTTTTTTAACTTCCACCATTTAATCCTTCACACTGCTTTCACACTCCTCCTCCTCTTCTTGATCACCGTCATCCTACAGACCACCATTCTATGCTGCTTAACTACACTTTCCCCTGTCACCATTTTACATTCTCCAATCTCCTTCAGACTGGCCCTCCTACATAGAATATAATCCACCTGTGTGCATCTTCCTCCACTCTTGTATGCCACCCTATGCTCCTCCCTCTTCTTAAAATACATATTCACCACAGCCATGTCCATCCTTTTCGCAAAATCCACAATCATCTGACCTTCTGCATTCCTCTCCTTAACACCATACCTACCTATCACTTCCTCATCCCCTCAGTTCACTTCACCAACATGCCCATTGAAGTCCACTCCAATCACTAGTCTCTCACCCTTGGGTACACTCACCACCACTTCATCCAACTCACTCCAAAATTTTTCTTTCTCATCCATTGAACACCCAACTTGTGGAGCATATGCACTAACAACATTCATCATTACACCATCAATTTCAGGCTTCATAAACATCACTCTATCAGACATTCTCTTCACCTCCAAAACACTCTTGGCATACTGTTCCGTTAGGATAACCCCTACCCCATTTCTCCTGCCATCCACACCATGATAGAACAATTTGAACCCACCTCCTATACACTTGGCCTTACTTCCCTTCCATCTGGTCTCTTGCACGCGCAATATATCAACCTTCCTTCTCTCCATCATATCAGCTAGCTCTCTCCCCATACCAGTCATACCGCCAACATTCAAAGTTCCTACCCTCACTACGACACTCCTAACCTTCCTCCTCTCTTCCTGCCTTCAGGCATGCCTTCCCCCTCCTCTTCTCCTTTGGCCAAGAGGAGCCCAATTTCCGCCATTACCCTGTTGGCTAACAGTACTGGTGGTGGTCGTTGTTAACCCGGGCCTCAACCGATCCGGTATGGAAATATGAAATGTGCTCCGCATAAGTCATTTGGCAGAGGTTTTACACCAGATGCCCTTCCTGACGCAACCCTCCCCATTTATCCAGGCTTGAGACCGGCACAAAGAAATGCACTGGCTTGTGCATCCCCAGTGGTTGGGTTAAATGGTTTAAATCTGCAGAAAGTACTCCAGCACTGCAAGACTTCAGTGCCCTCCACACATTTAGACCATCTATTGCAGAGACAGGGACAAAATATGAGATTTTTACATTCATTTTATTTGTGTTTTTAATTGACTGTTCTGTTGTTTTTATTATGTTTGTATGTCACACAATTTATGGCTATTAAATAAAGTTTTGTGATTTTTGCTTTGATGAAGAAATTTTAAAGGTTTGCCTTAAATGACCTGAAAGGGATAGGTTACTTTGGAGAGTATGGTAAATTAGACTTTTATATATAAGGGAGAGATGGCATAAGACAAAGTGTGTTTACACTGCAATAGAGTGGTGGATATCATGATAAAGTTTTAAGGAAAGAAGTCAATAACTAATAATTGCTCTTCTGAAATGGACATGGCTTGGAATTCCATCAATAATTACATAGCAGAATTGGCTAAGGATACATTAGAAATGTCAGTTAATAAAATTATACAACCTACTGTAAATTAAATTTATATTTTCAAGGATCCCATAAAGTAATTTCTTTAGAGTTATACACATGTTGAGACTAACACAAATTTAAATAAAAATAACAGCAAAATAAATAGTAAATTGATATTATACTGGATAGGAAAAGAAATGAAGAAAGATCCACTGACACACCTAATAAAAGATAAAGAAGGGAGGAGGAGGAAGACGTTTTGATAAGCAATCCTGATCCTATGTTTTCTCGTATACCTAAGGATGAAGTTAATTTTAATGACTGTCAAAGTTCACTCACCAGGAGCAGATCAAGAGGATCTTTGGAAAATAGCAATTTTTTAATTAAGCATTGATAATAACTAAGGTATCAAAAATAAAGGAAGTTTAGTGACAGTAATATCCAGTAATCACAGTCTTTGATGTGTAGTGAGAGAGTAGTGTGTAGGGAGAGATACTTTAATGGGAATTTTCTGAACTTTATAAAGTATAAGAGATTTCAAAACAGGAAGTGGCACAGTAACTTGTAATAGAGTCACAGAAGTGGAGAATGGTAATATATCACAGATACTAAAGAGGCCTATGGTACAGTCATGCAGTAAATTAATAACTGTTTGGATGAATAGGTTCATAGGGTAATGACCACTAGGCCATTTTTAAGCCTAGCCATGCACCCCAAGTCTCTGACAAATTCTGGTACCCTTGATAAGTGTAAGCAGGGGCTTAGGAGATTAAACATTTACAAGCAGGGACCTGGAAGTTGAACCATTTACATGCTGCCTGTGCCCATTAGAGACATTGGTGCAAAACCAGGGATGAATTTCCTGTTCTCTATCCAATTGTTCAAGTTACACTTGAACTAGGTTAGGTGAAACTCTGCTTCACATGGACAGAGAGCTATTTCGGAAAAGGGGTAGTCTCTGAGACAAATACCTGTCTCTCCAGCAGGTCTTATTTATATCACAGACAAGGTTTAAGTCTTTAGAACAGACAGTTATGGTACTGTTTGTTTTGAGGATATGCAGGAGGTCCATCAAGGTGGGATTTGACAATCCCCAGGATTCACGAATCCTCCGTGTAAGACTAAATTAGTCTTACACGGAAATGCCAGTTTAAGAGTAAGATGGCAGCGCACCATGCATATTAATGAGGGTGTGCTGCCTCAACTCTAAGGCTAACACGGAGCATGCACAAGTGCAGGGGTTGTGTCGGACTGCCGAGCAGTCCAAAAATCCACACCCCTGCAAGTCTCTCAATTGGGAAATGTCAACTGACATGAGCGAGTCCGCTCAAATGTGTACATACCCAACACTACACTCCCCCACATTCTAAACCCCTGTACAATTATAAAAAGTAAAACTTTTATTTATTTTTTATTATTCCCAAAATAGCTGTCCGTATTTGCATGTGTTTGCTTGGGTTTGCCCATTGCTTAGCTACAGTTAGCAGTTTAGACATCGAAGAGGATAATAACAAACTTATATGCCAATTAAACAAAATAGCAATAGCGTAGTGGTAGAGCCTTCGCACATGAGGCATTCCCGGTTCGAGTCCCACCACTCCCCTTTCTATTTTCTGTTGGAAATCTGTATATAAAATAATTCCTGACATTTATCATTTAAATTTTAGTAAAAAGCATTGAAATGGCCTATGTAGTAGTGAACGAATTTTATATATATAAGAAGGTGAAATGGTTATGCATACTGATGAATGCATAAGTAACATATCTTAAGCAATGTGAAGCACTGCTAAGCAAAGTTTACTAGTATTAAGCATATTTCAATATAATTGCTCATAGCTTAGCACTGCTTTAACTAGCACAATAGCTTTGTGCGGAGCTGCACATCACGCAAACTAGCACCAGCAGAACATGTTTGCACGTAGCTGCGCAACGTCAGGCAACGTAGAGCAACATTGGGCAAAGTTGAGCAAAGTCGGATAAACACAGCCACACCTCATAGCCAGTCTGGCCAGTAGTAAAATAAAAAGCAATGACAGGCCTCGAACCCGGGATACTGTGCACCATAATCATAGTACTGAACCACTAAGCCATGACAGCTTTTCATAAGCATGCACTTTCAACACACACATACATATCAATGGAAGTTTACCCATTGCTAAGCAGGTGTGCCTTCAGCTGAGTTTTTTCAAAACGGGCCAATCACAAATAAGTGCGGGAAATGATGCACATTTAAGCTCCATAGGTGGGAATACTTGCCATAACTGGTTGTAGCTCCCATCTGCAGGCAGCAATGGCCGGTGCTGGAGAGGGCTCTCATTTTCGAGCGCAACGTTAGGGCATTGAGGAGTCAAAAGTAATAGTTTGGCTCCTTGTCCATAATCATGAGGATAGACTCCTGTGGGGCCAGTACCAGGGCACCCAATACAAAGCGGAAGCCTGGGACCATCTAGCTCATGAACTCACCAGTGCCACAGGTGTCCCTTGGACTGGTGAGCAGGTCAGACACCACCACACAGACCTGAAGAGATGCAAGGTGGGTCAACTGGACCAGTGGATCCAGGAGGCCCGTGAGATGGAAAATGCCCCACTACTGAATAAGTAGCCATGGAATTAAGTATGTAAGAATTGCTATTCTAGTCTATACTATGGATAGGCATGTCTCAATATCACTTCATTGACTTCACAGCTGCAGGTGTCCGTGCTGCGAATCAGCAAACCTATGCAGATAGGCTGTTAAGGCTGCACCACCAGGCAGGTTAGTAATTATCCAGCTTGTACTGTTATGTAAAATAAATGAGAGAGCCTAAAAAAAGTGTTTTAACATAATAAATAAAGGTATAATAATTCTCTAATAATTATTCTGCATGTACTGTTATATAAAATAAATGAGAGAGCCTCTAGGAAAGTGTTATAAGTCTTTAATAAAGGTATAATTCCTGGAGTGTGTCTGTGTCATTTTCTTTGATATGTTGTTGTACTCTTGCATTATAGAAATAGTACTGTTGTATTAAGCGCTGTCAACACACAGTTGGGTAGGCCCATATAAAGTGGATGAAGGTAGTGCCAGTAGCTTTTAAGCATATTTGCAGTCCTCAACTGTTGGTTCATGCCCAGCATGTACAGGTTAATCTGGCACATGAGTAGCTTGGTATTGTGTTCCCCAGAAATGTCATTGTGCTGGCAGAAATGTACGGAGCTGTTAACATATAACTGATAATTTCAGCTAAACATGTCTAGACAAGTATAGGAAAGTAGAGCTGTCAGTGTACCATCTCAGCAGTAGTGTGTCTGAGCAACTCACAAAATATGTAGCAGTAACATATGCATCCCGGACAGTTTGTATGTCAGATACAACCCATGTATGTAAAGATCTAGCAAAACCCATTTCCCAATTTAAGGACAATTGGGTAGTGTAATAATACATGTAGGGGACATATAACTGCAGTTAATAGGAATGTAGTGTAAACTAGAAGGATATGTAAGTTGTTAATGGAGCTATCATTTTCCACCCTACTGTATGTGCATAAAAAATGCAATTCCACACCTCAATGGGTATGTCTAATCTCAAAACATTTGTTGGGACATATGTCCTATTGGTTTATAAATATCTGCATTTATTTCAATGCATGTGTCCTGATTAAATACCACAATATTGGTGGCCTGTTGCCATCAATTAAACCTGCATGTTGTTGTAATGTCCACTGTTGTTCTATATATGCATGTGTCATGCTTGCTGTTCAACTGTTGGAACTCTGGTGTGTTGGGTTAATGGGAATACTTCTGCATGCTGTTATAACTAATTGGGAATGCTGTTGACTGTTACTAACCCATATTTTCATTAAATCCTCCTAAACATAGAACATATGGAAAGGCCGGTCCCAGCGGACCCACCTGTCCCACCTCAGCTGGTGATGGCACCTGGCACCAGCAGGTCCAGTGCCCAGCCTGGGATCTCCTCCTCCTCCATTGGCCCTGTGCCACCTTCGGGTGGAAGCGCTGCAGGGGATGGGGCTCACCCCCCGTGAAAGTGTGGGTGGAGGAGGGCCACCTATCACCCTCCAAATGGTCCGGTCTGTGGTGCATAGGGAGATCGAGTGTTCTGTCACTGATCCTCTATGCCAGCTTGAGGCATGAGTGGCATGACTCATGGGTGAGTCTGCCCCTCCTACATAGCCACCAGCACAGCCACCCTCTGGGCTGTGAAGGTGCAGTGGTGACTGCCCATGAGTGGGGATCTCAGTTCCACTGTTGCCATCTGTGGGCTCATGGGCTTGCGATTTCCAAACATCCTTCCCCACCAATGGTGTTCACCCACTACGTGTCATATTCCACCCCTGTATGTATCTTGTTTGTCTTGTCTGTTTACCTCCCCAAACTACCTCCCCAAATATACCTACTTCCCCTACCCCACATTCCACTCTCACCTGAAAAAAAAGGGGCAATCTGCTCCCAAAAAATAATTATGCCCCATACATAGCTGCCCATTTTGCACACATGTCCGCTGGACACATAAACTGATATTTAATTGGCAGTACAACATACTTTGTTGTCCTCACCCCTCTCTCAGGGGTGGAAGGTTTCATATTTCCCTCTAAATTTATTGCATATGCACAGCTGTTGCTGTTAAAGAAATGGGCAGCTATGGACCTTCCCTATACCCATCCTGCACATCCCGAGCTGTTTTCCCTACTGTCTTTCCCTCTTGATGCCCCTTTTTCACCACTTTCCTATCTTCCCATTTTCTTTTCTTTCAAAGAAATCAGTGTGGGGGTTAGCGGGAGTAAGCACTATTAAGCAGTAGTTAGCAGGTTTGCACGAGTGTGCACTTGTTTGCGCTTAGCTAAGCATTGCTAAGCATCGCGCAAACCTGCGCAAACCCGCTTACAACTGCTTAAAAGTGCCTTAATCACTCTGTATGTCAGGGCCCTTGTTCTGCTCAGCAACAAAATAAAACACCTCTGTCAGACTCGAACCCCGGACCTTGGGCACACTAGACTGCATGAAGTACCACTAAGCCACGGCAGACATACAACAAGTTGGTGCTGAAATAAATATATCATGCATCAGAATGAGTGAATGTAAAGGAAAAATAGGAATGACATAACACAAATCTTGTTCTGCGGATCTTTACCAGCAGTTGTGGTGGAATTACATTACATGACTGTGAAAAGAGAACCAGCCATCCTTGCAGGAAATAATGTTACAGCAGCACTTTACAACCCCCACACAGTATCATAGCAGGACAAACACTGGCATATCTGATTCGGGCAGAGGCCATACTTCCCAACTGTGACTAATTTTCAGGGATGTCCCTGATTTTGAAATAAATATTAGCTGTGTCCTTCTGAATCCCTCTGAATTACACTTAATGAATAATGACAATAAGTAAGAGTTAGACACTGCTTGAACTTCAGAAAATGTGTATTAATCCATATGCTCTGATTCTCTCAAAGTCTCAACTTAATGTCACTAATATTTTAAAGGTGTACCTCACTTTTACCTACTTTTCCCTGAGTCTGTTCCAATATGTACCTGAGTGTTTCAGAGGCCTGGCAGAGGCAGAAGCACACAGGCATATCAGCTTTTCTGCTGTTACACACTGTGCAAATAGCTTTGGAAGGAGTTACAGAAGTATACCCGTATGTAGGAGTACAACATTGAAATACCAAAGGATGTAGCCATGTACTGGTAGTGACCAACTGTGACAATGCCATTATTCCAGTGCTGAAAAGACCGGTGTGGTGCACAGACAAAGAATAACAGGCTAACCTCTGGCTACCATCTGGATAGGTCCACAGTTGGAAGCTACGCAGACAGACTACTTGCCTTGATAAACTAACAGGTACACAGTAACCCGTTAAGTCCAGCAAGTTAAAATTCACACAATAATACATAATGTTATCTGTACTTCTGCACCCCTACCCAAATGTACAATATACCTGTGTGTTCAGGGTCTACCAAGGATGTAGATAGGCATACTCAGTACTGAAATTTGTCCAGTTTTCTTGAGCAGCCTGTGCTAATGTCAACACTAAAAAAGCACAAACTGTTCAGAAGTGAGTAAATTAATATTCACAGTATAGCAGTTCACAAACAGTTCATGTGCCAAAAGAATACATCTCACTAACTACTTTTGTATGGCAGTTAATTGTATAATTAGAAAAGAAAGTACATACTCCCATGTAGCTTATGTTAGCATTTGGAGGGGTGAGTACAATTCTACACTGACAAGTGTGCACTGGAAGCAGCAACATTCAGGTCTGATTACAACATTCAAATCACTGGCTACACCCCTGGCTTCAGATATAAGAACTATACCAACCTTCTGACTTAAACAACGATGTCCACAGCAAACAACCATGATCCCCATTTTGGAAAGCTGAAAGGGCTACGCCTACCTGAGATAGCAATTTATAGCAATGGGTTGCTATGACAGTGATTACTGCAATTACCACACAGCAGGCTGCATGCAATTAGCAAATGGTGGCCACCAATTGGTGCAGAGGCCATCACATGCACATGTGCAAATACCTATAAAAACAGGCTGTAATTGCTGCCCACAAACTCAACCACTCTATTGCAGAGACTGAGAGAGAGAGACAGAGAGAGAGAGAGAGAGAGAGAGACAGTGAAAAGCAAAAGGAAAATGGAAAATAAATAATACTAAGTCATACAAAGGAAATTATGTAACAGATGTTGTAGATGTTTTTGAAGAGTACTCAAAATAATGTGAACCATTCATATGTGGCAGCAGTACGTATCTATGCATAGATGTCCTGCTTAACTACTGCCATGGACAATTCAGTGTGTAGCTGTGTGCAGTGGGACATGACTGTGAAATATGTAGCTCAGCATTAAATGTCAAACATCTGATCCATGTTATCTGCATTCTGTCTGGTAGTGTGGACAATGGCTGTTTGAGGGATTAGTGCAAACATTTATATAAACATGGTTGTGACAGAGTAACACAAGCATGATAGTCATATTAAAGTTTAGCTTAGCATTGACAACTGCTGTACCAGGCTAGTATGCTAATCTAGCATTTGTAGCTATATATACCCCCTCTAATGTTACTGTGTGTTCACATGTGACACCTATTCATGTTGCAGCAAGGCCCAACAGTTCAGCTGTGAGGTCCAGGAACTTACAACAGTGTGGACCTTGTGTGTGTATGGCACACACATACAGAGAGATATATATGTGTCATATATATTAACATCTGTATATGTGCATAGAGCAAGGGACATATTGCAACTGTTTGAGGAGGATGGACATATATATGTTGGTGAAGGTTGTTATGTGCATATTTGTATGTAGGTTTTAGTGTGTGACAAACAAGACAGAATACAGTGCTGGTATATGACATGTGGTGGTTAAACACTGTGTGTGTTTTTTTCAGTTTGCAATGTTGCAGCCAGTGAGGCATGCTAAAGCTACCTGGGCTGAGAACACTTTCAATGTATATCTCACAAGACTGTGCGATATTTTTACATTACTGTATACCTCACATCCTTTGTATAACTGATATTCCCACCATGAAAGGTGGACTGTATATGTGCCTATATGTATATGTATATGTATATGTACACCAATGGATGTGTATATATATATATATATATATATATATATATATATATATATATATATATATATATGTGTGTACAGAGAGCGAGAGTCATATATAGTCATAGACATCCACATCTACTTGTTGCAATAGATTATATGTAAAGTTGACTGAGTATGATGGTCAATGTGTTGGTGAATGTGTCAAAGATGTGTATTTGTGGGATAGCTTAGTGGGAAACTGTTTCTGTCATGGTATTATCTGTCCTTGCTTTGATCCCATCAAAAGCTGCATATGCTGTTGCTAGACAGATAAAGCACTATAGCATACAGTCTGATGTAGTTCCTTGGTGTTAACCGGGGTGTGTCATTGGAGGCTAAAGCACTACATGTATGCTTATTGATTGGTACTGATGTTGAATCCAAATCCTGTATGAACTGTAGTACTACTTGAAGCTGTAGGCCTAAACAGCAAAGTATGGTGTATGTCCACGTTGCTTGGGACCACTGTTTTGTGTGGTCCCTGTAGTCCTCACAGATTACATTCCACAGGCTTAAGGTTTTGTAAGTACTGACACACAGTACTGTATGGTACACATGTAAAGCTTATCTGGGTTGCCATACCTTTGTGTCTTGTAATTATGTCTGCTGTGTGTGTGGGTATGCCTGTAACATGTCCTCAGTCATATGTGTGTTACAAGATATAACTGCGTATCTAGCAACATTTATAGTTTACTACTGCAGTATGCCACCTATATCCACAATTGTGCACATATTTTGACCACGGGTTTGCCATCAACAAGTTGTGTGGTATAATGGTAATACTGTAACTGGACTTTACAAACATTGCGATGGATGACATATTTCTTTATGCATTTGTTTTATCTATACCTTCTGTGGCTAGGTGGTGCATTGTGTCGCATACAGTGTGCCATGTACTGTTGTATAGTATTATATAGTGATTTTATTTTGTTGCTGTGCAGAACATGGTTTATTATATAGAGCGTGCCAGGCACTTTCAAGCAGTTATGGGGTGAGCATTGATAAGTGGTACTGAAAGTGTTTAATCTCAGTCAGCAAATAGGTTGCTATATATGGCAGTTCAGTGATATCTGTACTGTATAATGTTAAGTGTGCCATATGACTTGCTCAGACATATTTTTTCTTTGTCTTCCAGGGTTCATGGCCCACCATCATAATCCCAGCTACAGTACTGCTGAGGATGACATTATTACCAGCTGTCTGATTCAGCACTACAGCCTACTATTTTCAAGAACCAGCCAAGACCAGCATGAACACTGTGGCAAGATGTTGTCCAGAGGGTAAATGACACAGGCATACATAACCAGACATATGAGCAGGTACGCCATCACTGCAGTGATTTACTGAGACATGTCCATCAGCGTGCTTCTGATGTCCGTAGACAACAGCTTGCAACAGGTGGTGGGGTTAACATCCACCCCCCCCTCACCAGAGTGTAGGAGCTGCTCCTGAACCTGGTGGCACCTGCCCAACAACAACAGCAGACATTTACCTTGATGGAGGTTGGGGTCAACCAGCAAGAACACATGGAGTGTGCAGGTAACATAGCATATCTGTAGACTACTGTTACCTCTATTGGTAGATCATGCATATGTGAGATGTGTACTGTGTAGTTAGAAGATGTGGAGCCTGTTGTTGTGCAATACTGATCATTTGTAACATAATCTGTAGGCCTGTGAGTGTAAACTGTTGTACTACTGTAAGATTGCAAACCCACAGTAGCAATGCCACAGTTGTCGACACTGACAAACTGTCTCATATCCATGTAGGTCCCTCTGGTGTGACAGCAAGGCAGCGGACACATGCTGGTGAGTGTGTTCTACATTTATTATTGCAAATAAAAAGTGCATATCATAGTTAAGGTGTAGGCCATGTACACATGTAACACACTTACGCATAATGCATGCTGTGAGACTACGCACATCTCAGTAATGTGATCAGCTGCCTCAAACACATGCAATACACAGACCATCTCAAACAAATGTGGCTACACTGTAGTGACCATTGGATAGGCAAAGTCGATACGCATGCACACAACATACACAACTATGTCATACACAGAACATGTTAACATGCTACACATGAAGTATTCACAAACCCTCTGTAAAGTCACACTCCAGTATCCCAAATGTCATCCACACAGCACACATAATATACCTGAGGGGTAGAGGCCTATCATGGGGCAGTGAAACACACTGCAACACACAACACATTCATGTTAGGCAATGCTCCTTATTGGCCTCCTTACAAACCCATGTAACAACTGGCTGTGAAATGGTGAATGTAGCCATGGTAGTCCAGTTCTGGTACAGCATGGTAGGTGCTGATTTGGAACACATTTGTAGCCTTGAGTGACCACATGATGCTTCATGATGATGGCTTATGGTACTACACCCCATCCAGTTATTGTAACCACAGTACTACACATAGCTTTCATTGCTATACACCTCAATGATGTGTGTGTGTAAACATATGCACCTATAAACAGTATGCATACCAATCACCATTTACACAACCGACACATATATGTCTTGTAATGCTATTGAGTGGCTAGGTCATATGACACACATTGGGTATGTGTGATGTTTAAATATGCATTTGTGTTTTAGCATGCCATGTCATGTCATGGATGACACTGGCATGTCCACAATATGATCTACACTCACCATAACTACTGTAGATTGGCTATGTGGACCAATGGTATTCCATCAGTTATACATGCACCACTAATCTTGTGTGTATACACATCATGCATGAGCTAAAACTGTGTCCACAATTATTTGCTAAAGACACAGAGGCTCTAATCAGACTTGGATATCTATGTGACACACAGATACACATCCAGCCATGGTATGTATACCTGTGAGTGATGGTGCACAGTACATTAAAGAGTTTTTAATACTTGCACAGCATATCTACAAAGGTTGTTGTACACCTATAATGAATAGCCATCATTGACAGACTTTGCTGCGTTTGAACAGGTATGAAATATACCTCAGGCATAAACCCTCACTCACACTATTCAATAGAAACCGTAATGAGTGTGTGTGACACGGATGACCTAGGCCAGGGATCACTGCAGTGGCTGGGCTTGTCACAAGCATACAAATGTGACCTAAGGTCTGGAAAGTGGCAGCACACTCTGGCACAGATAACAGATGTGTTCATGGAGAAAGCAAGGTTCCCACCTATGAAATAATTGAGGTCACATGTACATATATGTATTTGCCACACAGCTACCTGACATGTGCAATGCACACACTGTTGTCATTGTGATATGTCATACAGTAATAAAAGCAAAACCCACAATACATTGCCCAACAGTGTCACACACATAGAACACACACACATACTCACCAAGTGCAGGATTCAAACCCCTACCTAACTACTTTATGATACTAGAGGAATACGCATTAACACGGCACGCTATACACATTACTGGGAGCTCTCTTTTCCACAGGTATATTTGTAGGATGGTGACATCATCAGACTTGACAAAGATAAGTATACCACTTTTAAGGTGTTTTAGTAGTCTCCAAAAAGGTTGCGCCACTCCAAGGAGATACACACACACTCTCATACAGTTGTCAAGTGCAGGATTCAAACCCCTATCTAATGATACTAGAGGACTACGCATTAACACGACACGCTATACACATTATTGGGAGTTCTTTTTTCCACAGGTATATTTGTAGGATGGTGACATCATCAGACTTGACAAAGATAAGTATACCACTTTTAAGGTGGTTTGGTAGTCTCCAAAAAGGTTGCTCCTCTCCAAGGAGATACACACACACTCTCATACAGTTGTCAAGTGCAGGATTCAAACCCCTACCTAACTACTTTATGATACTACAGCAGTACACATTTACACGACGCACTATACACATTGCTGGGAGCTCTCCTTTCCACAGGTATATTTGTAGGATGGTGACATCATCAGACTAGACAAAGTGGGTTACATTAGGTGACATTAGGTGGGCTACATAGAAGGAATTTCTAAACACTTTGGCAATGTGATTATCAAAGGAGAGTTTACTATCTGCCTGGGTCCCCAGGGCCATAATTACATTCTCTGTACATACTGGATTACCACCTATGTGGTAATTTGTGTGCACTTTGTTTTATCCAAAGGGGATGACTATGCATTCTTTGGCATTCTGATTGAGGGCATTGTTTTGACACCAGGTATCTGTCTCTGTAAGATCCTTCTGGAGGATGTCTGTGTCAGTCGTAGAGTTGATTATGGACCACAGTTAGCAGTCATCTGCAAACTTGTTCAGCCATACTCCTCTCTTGCTTGCCTGTACCTCTGAGCAGTATCTACTGAACAGGTGGGGTCCCAGGAACAAGACCTGTGGGATGCCATTTGTGACTGGTTTAGAGTCAGACATGGCACCCGCAACTCTGAACATGTGTGTTTGATCTGTGATCCAGTTGGCCACTCATCCTGTGACATAGCTGTTAATGCTCAAGCTGGTAAGCTTGTCCATGATGCCAGAGTGGGGAATGGTATTGAAAGGCCTTAGTGAGGTCCAGGTGGGCTGTGTGGACTACTTTCACCTCCATCTATGTCCTTGGTAACTGTTTCAAAGACGTCAACTAGGTTTAGGAGGCAGGATCTGTCTTTAACAAAGCCAAGTTGGGTAGAGTCCAGTGTCTGGAGGTTCCCAATGTCTCTGTTTATGGGTTCCATGATAATTTGCTCTATAGCTTTGCAGACCAGGCTGGGTAGGCCTATAGGGTAATAGTTTCCAGGTTCTGTTATGGCACCCCCTTTGTGGAGCTGGATGACTGTTGCTGTATGCCATTCTTTGGGTACATAGTCTGTGGTAAGGTTGAGTCTGGACAGTGAATGTAGGTGAGGGTGTAGTTGCTTTTGGGGCAGGTGTAAGACGCAGCCTGGGACACCATCCAGTCCCATTGATGCTGTGTTCTGGGATGGACACAGGCCCTTTTGTGGGTGATGGGGGGGAGTTTGCACTGAACTTATCCGCCAGGATGTGGGCAATGTCAGTTGGTTCAGTGTATTTTTTGCCATTTTGCTGTAGCTGACAGTATATTTGAGAGTTGCCACCTAAATGTTTGGTATAGCTAATGAAGGCTTTGTGGTTGTTATTCTTACATTCCTTGGCAATTTGTCTTTAGAAACTCGCCTTGGATTATTTTATGAGTGATCATTGTTTCTTCCTGATAATGATCAGTGATGCCTTTCCTTTTGTGAAGTTTGCTCTATCATGTGTTTGTTTCCTCCTTCGGTTGTATAGCTTATTTATGGGCAATGACCACCAGATTGGTTTCTTATTTTTGGAGGAGTGTGTCTTGGTTTTATTTGGGATGTCCCGATCCATGCATTCCTGTAGATGTTCATAGAATGCACTTGTAAATGATTCGGCAGATTGTATAGCATTATCCTATAGCAAGGGGGCTTTGGAACTTTCCACTTTGGTCTTGAGAAGTGTGCAGTTTGCTTTTGAAAATGTCTTCACAGTGGTTTCCTTGACTGGGGGGGCAGGATGTGGATGTCCAGTGTGATTACTTTATGATCTGATTTTACCAGCGAGGGGTTTATCTCTGTTGTGGAACACTGGTACCCCATGTTGGTGATGATCAGGTCCAGTATGTTGTCACCTCTAGTGGTCGTGGTGACCAGCTGTTCTAGGGCGTTTGAGTTTTTAAACTCTAGGAAACATTAGGCAAAGGACGTTGTACATGAGTAATTCTCCTACTCATTGTTTGGGTAGTTGTAATCTCTTCATATAATGGTGTTTGGTAGGACCTTTATATTTTCCACTGTTCTCAGGAATACTGAGTGAGGTTCCTGAGACAAGGTAGGTGATCTGTAGCAGGCTGCAATCTGATAAGCAGCTTTGCCCAATGTTAGTTGCACTTGCATGGTCTCCAAGGCCCCATGCTGTGCCACTAACCTGAAGGTGTCGGTATCCATAAGGTAAATGGATACACCCCTTCCTTTTGTATTTCACTCTGGGTTTTGGGGCCGAAGATCAGAGCGATTGTGAGTGTTTTATGTGGAGCATGTCCAACAGCTCTGTGTTTGACATAGCTTTGTATATTAGGCAGAGATCACCTCTGAGTAGGCGATATGTGAGAGAGTACAGCTGGAGCATTTTGAGATGGTCTGTGTATGGCACGTATTTCAGGCCACTAATGCTCTTTGTGAGGTATTTCTGCAGGCTTTCCAGTTGTTTTAGATGTCTTGTGAGGTACATAGCAAAAGGGGCATTGTACTCTATTATGGATCTAGTGAGTGATGAGTAGAGGGGAACAATGTCCTCTTCTATTCTGCATGAGACACCTTTTGTGATGAGGTGTGCCATGTAGAAGGATTTCCTGACTACTGTTGGGATGTGATTATCACAGGTGTGTCCACTGTCCACCTGTGACCCAAGGTCTCTTATCACACTTTCAGTGTTAAGTATACTACCGCCTATGTTGTAGTTCATGGCTACAGAGTTTTTACCAAAGGGGATGACAGTGCACTTTTTGGCATTGAGCTTGAGGCCATGGCTTTGACACAGGCATCTGTATCAGTGAGGCCCTTTTGTAGGATGTCCACATCTTTAGTATTTACAATTATGGCTCCTAGTTTGCAGTCATCTGGAAACTTAATTAGCCACAGACTTTCCATGTTAAAGTTTACTTCAGGGAAGTAGATACCAAACAGGACAGGACCCAGGACTGCACCCTGTGGTACTGCACCCATCACTGGTCCAAAGTCATACTTGGAGTCTGTTACTTCACAGTGTGTGTTTTGTCAGTGAGTCAGTTGGCAACCCATCTTGTGACATAGCAATTTATACCTAGTTTAGTGGGTTTATCTATAATTCCAGAGTGGGGGATGGTGTTGAAAGCCATGGCAAGATCTACATAGGCTGTGCGAACCACCTTACCCTTGTCTATGGTTCTGGTGACTGCTTCAATGACGTCTATCAGGTTTTAGAGACATGATCTGCATTTTACAAACCCAACATGGTTGTGGTCCAGAGTTTGGAGATTACCAATGTCTTTTTTTATAAGTTGTATGATGATACATTCCATGGCCTTGCAGAGCAGGCTCATTAGGCTAATGGGGCATTAGTTCCTGGGGTCCATGGTGTTTCCACCCTTGTGTAGTGGGATAACCATCACTGTATGCCATTCAGCAGGCACAAAGCCTGAAGTGAGGCTATGACTGAACATGGTACGTTGGTGTGGTGCCTGTTCGTTTTGTAGTTTGTGTAGAACACAGCCTGGGAAGTTTTCTGGTCCCATGGATGCTGTGTTCCTGGCTTTGGAGAGGGTTTTTTACCTGAAAAGCTGTGATGACAGAACTTTGCAGTCTTCCATTATAGACATGCGCTCTTTCATGGGTGAGAGGGGGGTAAAGTTAGCACTGATCCTATCTGCCAGTATGTTGGCAATATCAGTTGGGTCTGTATATTTAATGCCATTGAGCTGCAACTCAGAGCAGATCTGAGTGTTGCCATTGAGATTCTTGAAATAGCTATAGAATGCTTTGTGATTGTCGTTAGAATCTGTGTTGATTTTGTTTTCATAACTAACTTTGGAGGATTTTATCAGGGATCACAGCTTCTTACTGATGTTGACCATGGAGCTCCTCCACTCATGGGATTTTACCCTCCTTTGCAACAGTTTCTTCCTTCTGTTGTGCAGTTTGTTTATGGCAGGAGAACACCAGATTGGCTACCTTTTCTTGGAGGATAGCATCTTGGTTATGTTTGGGATAGCACGATGCATGCCATCATAAGTGCTTATAAAGTGCAATTGGGAAGGATTCAGTAGTCGTAACTGCATTGTCCATCTGCATGGGTGCCCTGCAGTTCAGCACTTCTGTCTTAAGAAGCATGAAGTTGGCTTTGGAGACATTTTTTAACATGGTTTCCTTAATGGGGGTGTGGGTCCAGAATGTGGATATGTAGGGTAATTAGCTTATGGTCAGATGGGACCAATGAGGTGCTGACTTCAGGTGTGGAACACCGGTCATGCAGGACAAACCAAACCCCGTAACCAACACAAATAACCACAAAGTGAGTTAAATGCTACTCATTGCCAGAAGTCTCAGCCTCCAGATGAACACACTTGAGGCACTTCTCATTATGGAGAATATTGATATCTGTGCAGTAACAGAAACCTAGTTCAAGGCTCCAGACAGCACACCAACACTACCAGGATACTACTCATTCCATACCTTCCAGCATCAGAACCTCAATCATAGCACATAGGGTGAGGATGTATCCATATTCATCAAGGATACCTACACCTCTCTCTACATGCTCTCTACAGGATATGTACCCATAGAATGTTGCACAGCAACATTCTTCACACTCCACAGAGGTGGGGCCACAAAAACCCCTTGGCATTCATGCTCTATGAGCCTGACGAGTGTGTTCTGCAAAGCAATGGAGCCAATCATAATGGAAGTCAACAATACAGAGATTGGGAACCTTCACACAGTTGAGCACACCCAGTTTGGCTTTGTGAAATGCAGACCATGCCTCCTGAACTGGGAGGATTTCTTTGACAGTTACCCAGGCTACAGATGATTGAATTGAGCTCAACACAGCCTACCTATACCTCGCTAAGGCCTTTGACACCATTCCCCAGTCAGGTATCATAGATGAACTCACCAACCTGGCCATGTATCTATACATCACAAGATGGATTGCAAACTGGCTCACAGATAGATCCCACACATCAAGAGTTGCTGGCTACATGTCAGACTCTTCACCGGTAACGACTGGTGTCCCCCAGGGTTCAGTCCTGGGGTCCCTCCTGTTTGGTATAGACTTCTCAAATGTACATGCCAACACAGGAGGGTTGTGGTTGACTAAGTTTGCTGGGAACTGTAAAATGTTTGCCATAATAGATTCCCCGGAAGACAGACATATTCTCTAGAAGGAACTCTATGAGACAGATGTGTGGTGTCAGAATCATGGCCTCAAGCTTACTGTAGAGGAATGCATAGTGATCCTCTTTGTTGAAAACAAAACACCCACAAACTACCACATAGGTGTTACCCCCTTAAAAATAACAAGGTGATAGGGGATCTGGGGACACAAGTAGATAGTCATCTTTCCTTTGACAACCATGTTGCCAAAGTGATTGGGAGATCCTATGTGGCCCATCTAATCAACAAAGGGTTTGCATCAGGATCCAAAGAGGTAGTGTTGGCACTCTACTCTTACGTCATCAGACCCATCATTGAGTACAGTGCACCATTTTAGATGCACTCGACTTAGCATATCCAGCAGCTGTAGAGACCACATAGGTACCTCACCAAGAGGATTGCTGGCCTCAAACAGTTGTGTTATGTAACAAAACTGGTAAAACTAAATCTGTTCTTCGTTGCGTACTGCCTACTCAGAGGCACACTCTGCCTAACATACAGAGCCATGTCCAACACATAACTGTTGAACATGCTCAATCTACAGATAACAACATTGAGTTGCCCTAAACATTCCAGGGATATGAACCTCATCAGAACGATGAATACAACATGCTGGTGTGATAGATTACCATCCCAGTCACTTGCCTTACTGTGGAACAGAGTCCCAATGTACATGAGACAGAACCCCTCGCTGACACTCTTCAATTGGAACCTTGATGAGTGGATGGGAAACAGACAATTCATGCCAGGCATCACATCAGCAGCCCCACTAGAAAGGGGCTTAGGGTACTAATTATTAGAACTAGGCCTTGGGAGACTACCCAATGGTGTGGTGAAAGCTGCACAACTTGCGTAGGCTGATATACTACTACATACCTATGAACCTATGTGACAGGTACATGTCTACAAATAGTAGATGTGTACTTCATTGTACAGTCATGTTGTACAGCAGGCACATGGACCACATACACTGTAATGCTTACAGATACTGGTGGCTGTTATGTACAGTGGGAGAAATGTGCACCTCATGTTTTTCGTGCCATTGGGATGTGTGCTGGGTGGGACAGTCCTGGATGGCTCCCTGTCATGGTCACCCTCTTACACACATCTCTGCCCATCCATCTTTGGCTTATTATACTGTGTTCCCCCTACATATATATATAGATACATAGGTAGGTAATAGGCTATCTGCCTGAAGGCATATATTAGTATGGCCAGAGTGTGCAGCTATCACCACCCATGGAGTTAGTTCCCTAGGCGTCTGTGCAGTAGAACTGATGAAGTGATCCATGGTGTGACAGTTCAGTTTCACATACGCTGATCAAGGCTCCTCTGGAAGAGTGTCAGTGAGGGACTCGGCTTAATGTCGTTTGGGAGCTTGTTCCAAAGCAAGAGAAGTCTGTGAGTTAGTAATGTATCCCTCCAACATGTTCTATTTAATGTTGTGATGATGATATTCCTAGAGCATGTGGTACAGTGAGCTTGGCTTTACTTCAGATAGTGCATGTACATCAGTTCTGCATTGGACATGGACCTGTCTGTTGGGCAGAGATCTCCTGAGTAGACAGTATGCAACAGAGTACAGATTAAGTTAAATTCAGTCTTGTTGCATGGGGCAACTGTTTGAGGCCAGTAATCCTCTTGTTGAGGTACTTCAGTGGTCTTTCCAGCTGCTGAAGGTGCCTAGTCAGATTCATCGCAAGTGTGTTGTGGTAGTCTCTGACGGGTCTGATGACTGATGAGTAGAGGGAACCTCCTTTGACCTACATGCAAAGACCTTGGCAGTTTGTGAGAACACATAGCATGATTTTCTGACCACTTTGTGAATGTGTTTCTGGAAGTAGAGATGACTATCCACATGTGTCCATAGATCCCTTATTATCATCTCCATATTTAGGGTGTTGGCACCTATGTGGTATTTGTATGACTGTAGCTCGAGGCCATAATTTTGACACCACATCTGTCTGACTTTTTAAAAATGTCTCTGTTGTCCCAAACATCGATTATGACAACTTTTTTTCAGTCATCCACAAACTTTGCTAAACATAGCCTTTGTGTGTTTGACTGTATTTATGAAAAGTATACACCAGACAGGAGGGGTCCCAGGACTGAGCCATGGGGGACATCAGTTGTTACCAGCTTGAACAGGAGACCACAATTCTTACCTTGTGGGATCTATCTGTGCCTCAGTTGGCAATCCATCAGATGACATACATATTTATGCACAGATTGTTGATTTTGTGGATACGTCATGTGTCTGGGATGCTGGAAAAGGGCTTTTCAAGGTCTATGTGGGATGTGTGTAGCTCATTTCATTGATGTATGTCCTGGCTGACTGCCTTGAAAACAGTCTATCAGGTTTGGGAACCATGATCTGCCCCTGACCAAACCAAAATTGGTAGGGTTGGGTGTTTGTAGGCTCCCAGTAGCTCTGTTTATGAGTTCCATCATGATGGACTCCATGGCCTTGCAGATCAGGCTTAATAGGCTTATAAGACAATAGTTCCCATGGTCTGTTGTGCACCAACACTTGTGGAGTGTGCCAAACATTGCTGTAACGCATTCAACAGTTTCATATCCTGTACAGAGGGTGAGTCTCAACAGACTGTTCAGGTGCAGGGTCTGTTTGTTTTGGAGTTCACATATGACACAGCTAGGGAAACCATGTCATCCCATAGACGCCATGTTTTTAGGTTTGGAAAGTGCTGTTTAGCCATTGTATATGAGATTTCTGGGTTTTCACAATCTCCAGGTATGATAATGGGCCCTTTTGTCAGTGAGAGGGGGGTAAATATGTATGAACCTGTCTGTCAAGATGTTGGCAATGTCAGTCATTTACAGTTTGCACTGACTCAGAACATATATGAGTTTACATTGATATTTATGACATCGCGAAAGAAAGCTTCATGGTTCTCTATGGACTCTTTGACATATAATTTTGCCAGAACATGGATTGGATAATGTTAGGAGTGCTCATTTTTTATTGATGATACTGATCAGAGATTTATTGATCTTCTTTGAATTTTCACTTTCTTTGAGCAACTTAAGTACTTGTAGTACATAGTTTGATTATGACAGGAGTCTGTTTTCATATAACTGTGTGCACAAGGCAGGATTGGTGAATAGTGACAAGTTTCTGGGGTAAGAACTGCAACTGCCAGATATGTGTGGCCCACCGCTGTACTCAGACATGGCCTAAGTGTGTGAGCATGCCCAGTATGACCTTTCAGTATGTTGCTGACTGACATTTGCTTCATTTATTTAAGTGTGTGAGCATGCCCAGTATGGCCTTTCAGTATGTTGCTGACTGAAATTTGCTAAATTTGTTTGTGTGTGTGAGCATGCTCAGTATGGACATATATACTATATGTGTGTGTGTGTGAAAAATCAAGTTGTTTTTTAATTCAGGGCTCACCTTTGTGTTGTTCATCAACAGGAATCACACTGTGCCTGCAGGGCTTCCATGAGTCACTTTGCATAGACTTATCAACATTTCTACATACAGGGGGGACAGCTATTATTTGTACATTTCTACCTGGGGGGCACACCTGATTGTTACTTTGGGTGTACATAGGATGAGGGGTTCACCTGAAACTTATACATATTTGCTAGGCCTGCACTGCTATGTCAGGTACTCCATTTCAGTCTGTACTTTTGCCTATCGTACTGGCTTGAGGCATACTACTGTACTACAGATCTTAGCTTCCAATTTCATGTATATTAGTTTGTGACTTCATAGCCTACCCAACCCACATCACACTGCCTGGCCTGCTGTTATCTGTCTGCATAGGTCTGGGGGAAGTTCAGAGGGCATGATACAGCATTTGTTTGTGTTTGCATTAGTCTACAATTGTCCTGCTGTGTCTGTGCCAGTGAAATGCTGTCATGGCTTAGTGGTTCAGTACTGTGACTATAGTACTCAGTATCCTGAGTTCCAGCCCTGTCACTGCTTTTTATTTTCCTGCTGGGCAGACCTGACTGGTTAAGGAACAGTAAAGCAGGTGTGAGCATGTTTACCCAACTTTGCTCGACTTTGCCCGACTTTGCCCAACATTGCCCAACATTGCCCAACATTGCCCAACGTTGCCCGACATTGCGCTAGTTTGTGTGGTGTGCAGCTCCACGTAATTGTGCTTAAATATGCTAAATAGTGGTAAAATGTGCTTAGCACTGCTTTATATTGCTTAAAACAGGGCAATCATGCCTCAGGTGGTGCTGCAGGGCTGCCTATGTTGGGTGCACATAGTACACTCCCTATACATGTTTGAAAACAGGTAGTGTCAAGTTAGGCATCCCTTTTATTGTATGTGCGAGTCAGAGAGAGGTGTCATTTCCAGGGTTCCTACTGAGTCAATGTATGTGCTATGTGTTGTCTCTTTGCCAAGGCCAAGGCATACTGGGCACGCCTCCTTCTGCCTACAGATTGTTCTTCCTCCGAGTCACGCTGTGCCTGTGCAGGCCTTGGCAATGGTGGGGGGCTGTTTGTCCCTGCCCCATGCTGTTCCTGCTGCAGCTGTTTTCGCAGGATCATATTGTGTAGCATGGCACATACCATGACAATTTGGGTACATGTAGTTGGTGAGTACTGCAAGGCTCCACCAGATGTGTCCAGGCACTGGAACCGTGACTTGAGCATCCCAAACACATGCTCGATTATGTTTCTTGTCTGTGCTTGTGCCTCATTATGGAGTTCTTGTTCAGGTGTGTGTGTGCATTTCTGATGGGTGTCATCAGCCACGGCTCCAGTGCGTATCCAGCATCCCCCACTAGGTGACCGTCAGGGATGTCCCCATTAGCAAATCTCTGGTACAGCTGCGTCAGATGCCAGATGTGGGAATCGTGATAGCTTCCAGGGCAGCCAGCACACACATTCATTATTATGCCCTGGGCATCGCACATGACCTGGCAATTGATGGAGGGGAAGCCCTTGCGGTTGATGAAGACCCTACCCCGCTCACCGGGTGGTGCTTTGATGTGTATGTGCGTGCAGTCTGTTGCACCCACTACCTCAAAGTATTCTGCTATTTGGTGGAAAAGACACATATTGCTGGCCAATGCCTCATTGGAATTGGGGAAATATACATGCTCACCGACATTTGCTGACATGGCATCCAGGAACTGGTGCAGTACCCTGGATGCTGATGCCTGTGAAACCCCCATCATATCACCAGTTGGTTTCTGGAAGGTACCTGTAGCTAGTATTCATAGGCCAACACATTTCTTGGTATCCACTGGGATGGGTTCCCCTCTGTTGGTTCTGTTTGTGAGGTGTGGCTGGCACAGCTCAACAAATTTGCTATAGGAGGTCTCTCTCCACTCTATAGCGCTCCACTATCTCCAGCTCATGTAGCCCCTGGTAGGTTACCCTGGGTCTGTACACTCTTCTCCGTCTCCTTACTGTGGGTTGCTCAGCAGCATTCGCAATATCGCCATCCTCAGCATCTTGCACATGTTGGCTTATGATAGCAATAGCAGCCTCTAGCATTTTGTCTGACTTAAGCTTTTTAAGTTTTCATTCTTTATATACTGCAGTGGTGCAGAGTTCTTGAGAAAAACATGGGGGAATGGTGTTTGCAGAGTTTAAAGTGCTGGGCTGGGCTGGGCTAGTCTACTGCCTGTGTAATTGGTTGATTCTGATATATTTCACCTGGCAGCTCTGCTAGTTCTCCTTGGTTAACTTTCTACTACTTTTAATATTGGTTTTATTTTAAATATGTTTACCATTAATTATGTCATTGATTGGTTAATTAGTTTTTTAACTTGGCAATTAAGGGTATTTAAGCGGCTAGATATTGTAATGTACTTGTGTTCTGAAGAAGTCCGTGGAGACGGACGAAACCTAGGTCGACGCAAGTATCTTTCTGCCAGTTTGTCATTAAACTATTTTTTTGGAGCGTTACATTGGCCTTGGATTATCATTCTTCACTGTGGAGTATTTTATGGTCTAGCACCTCTACTTCGGCTGGGTGCTTTCTCTTCCATTGGTTTTTGTTGGTTAACTTTCTACTACTTCTTTTCCTTCCTTTTCCCTTTCTTTTTCCACAAGGGGCAGTGCTGCACAAACAAGTGCAAACACATGCACATGAGCGCACACGTGCGCACACAGGCTTACACAGGCTTACATGGGCTTAGACAGGTGTACACGTGTGCACACAGGCTTACACAGGCTTAGACGGGTGCACACGTGCACACACAGGCTTACACAGGCTTACAGGCGCTCACACGGTGTAAGCACATTTGCAAGAAATTTCAGATATATCCATGGCATACACTTTTGGTTTCTGGGTTTCAGCTAGGACAACTGTAGACATGCCTCTTGCAATCCTGAGCAACTCATGGCAAACACAAGCCACTCTGCTCCAATAAGTTTACAGTCTTTCAGGCATACCCCCTCATGATGTCACCTATCTTCTACTCTACTACTCCCCTACTCCTAAACTTACATTCTAGGGACATGGCTCACATACCAGGGAAAATTGGGATTCACTATCCTTATCCTCATTTGCATAGGATTGCCTACTGATACTTGGTTACATCTCTCAAACTGAGCTTCCCCCCTTAGCAACCACTACTCAGTAGCTATGTTGTCTTCAGTTTGCCATTCACCTGCATGGCAGAATAATCTTTTTATTAAACATGCCTATTTTTGGCTATTTTTTAATTATTTTCTGGTTTTTGAAGTGCCACACTTTTGCGCGGTGCTGCGCTATGCTTAAACATCGGAGATCGGGGGAAAAAAATAAAAATTAATTTTTATTAATTTTCAACCTACAAAAATGCCAGTGGCCTTATATTTGGCCATTGGCATGCTTTCTCAACTGGATGCATCCTTTATTTGGAGCTGTCATAGCTCCGTTTAGCTATTTGCAGAACGGTACTCCGTTACCAAAGGAGTACATTTCTGCAAATAACACTACTCTTCCATGGACAGGTTAGTGTTTCCTGGATCACGAATTTACCTCATTTGCATAGCTTTCAGCAGCAAATGAGGTAATTTGCATAACATAACACTGTCCGTGCAAGAGTAGCTTTAGAAGCTCTCATGCACGCCCCTGCCGGCTGTTGCTGGATCACTCGGCAGACATAATGGCTGTCTGCCGTCTTACACTACACTTAGACTCAGTGCAAGCCTTCGTAAATCCAGCTCAATGTCTTGTATGCCAGGCATAGATCTCCCGTCAACAGCCTGTAGGAGACAGAGTACAGGGATAGGGCTTTGACGCAGTCTGAATAGGACTTGTTGCTTATACCCTGTATTCTTTTAGTGAGGAATCTCTGTATACGTTCCAATTATTAGATGTGCCTGAGTAGGTACATATTAAAGGGGACATTGTTCTCAATAATAGGTCTGATGAATACTGACTACAGTGGAACAATGACCTCCATGGACCTAGATGCTATACCTTTGTTTATAAGTTGCACAACATAGAATGATTTCCTCACCACTGTAGACACATGATGGTCAAAGGCTAGATTATTGTCTATGTGTATCCCCAGAATCCTGACTACCTAGTCAACTCTTGGGGTGTGTTATCAAATTTATAGTTTCCAGGAGTGGATGACATCTTGAAGGATACTATTATGCATTTCTTGACATTTATTTTTTTTCCATGGATCTGACACAAGTTATTTGTCTGTGTTAGCCCTTTCTCCAGAATATTAGTATGGGTGAAGGATTCTTTGACTGCTCCTGATTTGCAGTTGTCTGCAAATCTGGTCAGCCAGAGGTCCTTGACATTGACTTCAGAGAAGTAAATCCAAAAAGGTCCAAGAAAAGGGATCTAAACTACGCACCCTTGACATAAGAAGCACTTGCATTAGTCTGATATCCTAACTGATAAGTTAATTAAACAGCTGCTTTTTTACAATATTGAGAATACTGAGCACTGTGCAATGCCTGAAGCATGTCATGCAGAATGAGGGGGAGGAATGAGAAACATTAGGCATACGTCTCAACCTCATTAACAGTATGCCTGAGTAGACATTTACTGAAGGACACGAAGTGCGAAACTCAAATGTCTGGTATTAAGGACTGTTATCATCTGTGAATTATCTGAGCAAGGGAAAAGAAGACATTGTGTAATTATTCTGCATTAGGGACAAGTAAGAGTCATGTGTGCATGTGTGTGTATTACTGCATGTTTGTGTTTGTGGGCAAGTGACTGAGAGAGAAGGAGTGCCTGTGCTTATACACTGCAGCCGCCACAATTAACTACCATGAGAACTACTGATCTGCACTTTGCAGTAGTTAACTGTGATTCATAAACATGCAAATTAACCAAAAATGAAGTCTTTCCTGATTCCGACTAATAGGTCTATGAACTGCAAAATACTGCATTGTATATTGATCTTTTTAATGAATGCCCAGGTAGGAGTGTTAATACAAATTGGAAAACAGGAAAAATCAAGATGCAAAAAAGTCTATTACACTGGATAATATTAGTAATCACTATATTAAGGTATTAAAAATTCTTTGTTGGTATGATTTAAAATTTTACTTATAAAGTCTTAAACACTAAAAAATCACAATTATAAGGCCAGCAATTTAAATAAGGGAACATTCCAATGCAAATAATTACCATCCCATGAGCCTGTTGTCTTGTATTAGAAAGCTAATGGAGGGGATTTACCTTAGAAAAGCTAAATATAAAATGAACACAAAAGGGTCAATTTTCTATTTATCATCACACATATTTGAAGGGTAGGTCAACAACTACATGCATTTTAAGCTTTTATAAAACACTGTGGAAGGTACAGAAAATGACCACATAATCTTATTTTAAAAACTGCCTGGTATATCATTGTCAAACAAGTTAATAAATTGTAAAATGGAGTGATTATTAAATAAAGCTTGGTTTGTGAAATGGGAAAATGATGATGAGAGGGCTCATTTAATAAATGAGGGTATACCTCAGGGATCAGTCCTTGGACCTTACTTAGTCAATATTTTTATCTGATGTTAATTTTGAAACTAGGATATTTTTCATTACTTGTGCAGATTATGTAAAGCTAGGTAAAGCTATTTGTTGTGGGAGTGGCATAAACATGGCATAAACATCCTACAAGTGAGCTAGAATATTTGAGTAGATAGGCTTTTCTAAACAAACTGAATATAAATGTAGCTAAGACAAAATATATAGTTCTGGGGTAAAAAACTAATTCAGCTTTATATCATAAGCAACACAACAATAGATAGGGCTATTGTAATCTAGGAATAATGCATATATTGCTGTCAGTCATGAACATTAATCATCAAGACACATTTAATCAAAAAGTTATCATAACCTTTCATCAAAATATTAATTCCTTGAATCATTAAGTCAATCAAAAGAGGAAAATGGAAAAACAATTTCTTTTTCCAATAAGTTAACCAAATAAAAAAGGCTTTTAAGCTGCAGAATAATCTGTCTGAATGGTGATACTATAGAAAAGGTGTTTAGTACCCTGTTGTTAATGGGGTTAGGGATAGGGTTAGCATTAGGGTTAACACATACAAATAAGGATGGTCAGGGGCATGAAGCTTACTCATAGGATCATAGATCATTGGAAGTTACTAGGTTAATGGCCCTGGAGCCCTTACAAGCCTAACCAAGAGTTTATCCCCAAAAAAGAAACCTCACTCAGCACCTGTTGTCCCTGTCAGTGAGGGACAAAGGTAGAACCTCCTAGAACAAATTTGTGGTTTCCCATCCACTCATCAAATTTGCACTTGAACAGGATCAGCGAGGTGCTCTGTTTGACATGTATGGGAAGTCTATTCCAGAGACAGAGCAGCCTCTGGGAGACAAACCTGTCTCACAAGCAGGTTTTGTTGATGTTGCATATTAGATTTAGGCCTATTGAGCAGGTTATGCACAAGGAGTTAGACTTAAGGATATGGAGCATGTCTAGTAGGTCAGGGTCTGATATGGCTTTGTAGGTGAGACACAGATCACCTCTGAGCAGTCTGTATGATACCAAGTAAAGTGATTCTCTTTGTGAGGTATTTCTGTGGCCTTTCCAGTTGTTGCAGGTGTTTGGAGAGGTACATACCAAATGGGGTGTTATACTCAATTATAGGTCTAATGAGGGAGGAGTACAGAGAGGTAATTAACTCCTTTTTTTCTAGATGCAGTCCCTTTACTTATGAGCTGAACCAAGTAAAAGGCTTTTCTGACCACTGCTGCCACATGATGGTCGAATGTGAGATTGTTGTCAACCTGAGTACCCAGGTCTCTCACCACAGGTTGTGTGCTTAGGGGATTGCCGTTGCTGTGGTAATCAGTTGGGGCCATGTTTTTGTGGAACGGTATGATAATACATTTTTTTGCATTTAACTTAAGGCCATGACTTTGGCACCAGTTATTTGTAGCTGTGAGACCCTTTTATAGTATGTTAACATCATTTGGGGAGTCAATGACAGCACCCAACTTACAGTCATCTGCAAACTTGATCAGCAACAGGCCCTTTGTCTTTGCCTGGACCTCTGAGAAGCAGATGTCAAACAGTAGGGGTCACAGAACAGATCCCTGGGGAACACCACTAGTGACAGGTCTGCTGTCGGAGGTGGTGGCACCTATTTTGACCTTATCTTACCTATCTGTGAGCCAGTTAGCCACCCATCTGATGAGATAGGGATTATCACCAAGTTGTGTTAGCTTTTCGATGATGCCCAAGTGGGGGATTGAGTCAAAGGCCATGACTAGGTCAAGGTAAGCTGTATGTACTGACTTTCCCTCATCTAGGGCCTTAGTGACAGTCTCAAAGAAGTCGACTAGGTTCAATAGGCAAGATCTGCCCCTGGCAAATCCAAATTGGTTGGGGTTGAGTGTTTGAAGATTTCCTATGTCCTTGTTTATGCCATCCATAATAATATACTCCATGGCTTTACAGAGCAGACTTGTCAAGCTAATGGGGTGATAGTTTCCCAGGTCAGTAGTGGCACCACCGTTGTGCAAGGGGATGACAATGGCGGTCCGCCACTCTGCTGGAATGAAGCCTGCAATTAGGCTGTGGTTGAATAGGGTGCTCAGTGGCGAAGCTATTTCTTGCTGAACACGGTGCAGAATACAACCTGGGATACTGTCAGATCCCATGGAAGCTGTGTTCTTTGCCTTGGATAAGGACATTTTACACTTGATCTATGGAGATGTGAGGTGTGGGACAAGTATTGGGGATGTTGACTGGGCCGTTGCAGGGCGATAAGGGGGTGAAGTTTGCACTGAACCTATCAGCTAGCAGGTTGGCTAATGCAGCAGGATCAGTGTAAGTGGTACCATTAAGTACTAATTTGGAACAAACTTGGGCTTTGCCATGGAGATTCCTAATGTAACTGAAGAAAGGCTTGTGATTTCTCTTTGTTTTGGAGGCTAGTTTTAACTCATAATTGGCTTTGAAGTTTTTCACTAGTGATCTAATTTGCTTGTTGAGGTGGAGGAGGGAGTTTTTCCAATTTAGAATTTATTCCTTTTTATCCCTGGACAACAGTTTCTTCCTTTTGTTGTAAAGCCTGTTGATAGAGGATGTCCACCAGACAGGTTTATGTTTTCTTGAGGCGCAGGTTTTAGTTCTGTTTGGTATGGCTGAGTCCATGCAGTTGTACAGGTGCTTGTATACTGCACTGTCGTACTGTTCAGCATAGTTGTCTGCATCCTCTGAGGGGGGCGGTGATGTGAAGCAGCTGATACCCTCCCTTAGAAGGTTGTAGTCAGCTTTTGAGAAGTTTTTTAGCCTGGTTATGGCTAGGGAGGGGTTGTGTGGGACAGAAACTTCGAATGAGACAGAATGATGATCTGATCTCACCAGGGAAGCACATACTATGGGAGTGGTGCAGCAGTCACCATGTTGGTGAGAAACAAGTCCAGTATGTTATCTCCCCTTGCGGGGGATGAGACCAGCTGGTCTAGTGCGCTAGAGTTGGTGAAGTCAAGGAATCATTGGGTGAGTGCATTAGTGCAGGAATAGTTCAACCAGTCTATGGTTGAGTAGTTGAAGTCACTAAGGATCAGGGTGTTAGGGGATACCTTGATGGAGTCAAGTAGGTCCAGGTAGGAGAAGTGTGTGTCCTGAGACATGGAGGGGGATCTATAGCTGACTATAACTTGTACGGGTATCTTGCCAACTGTCAGTTGCACCTGGAGTAATTCCAGTACATCATGCTGGTAAACCAGTCTGAGGGTGTGCCTGTCTTTAATCAAGATAGAGACTCCAACCCCCCACCCCCTTAGTCTTTCTGACTTCATTTCGGGGTCAGAAGGTGTAGAATGAGGTATAGCCTGGTAAGGCAGGGGTGCTCTTCACAGCCCTGAACCAAGTTTCCATCACTGCACAGACATCGGCATCTTCCAGTGAGACAACAGAATCTAGTAACAACCAACAGCAACGATGGGATGTTCAGGATGACCCCAATAAGTGCACTATTTCCTCAAAATAAATAGATTTATTGCGGACACACAATGAAACAAAAACCAAAGTACAAGTGGAAAAATGTTAAGTGCTTTCACTCACTATGTGAGCTTCATCAGATGACTTATTGGGGTCGTCCTGAACATCCCATCTTCCAGTGAGAGGAGAGCCTCCAGTGAGTGCATTTTCAGATTAAGGCTCCTATCATTAAGCAGCATAACCTTCAATTTTCTTTTTGACAGATCTTTTATGTTGGAAGATTTGTCTTTGGGACATAGCCTAAAAAAGGCACAATGGGGGAGGCAAGAGCCTTGGCCAAGATCTGGAACCCCAGGGACAGGCGGAGGCCATCTCTGGCAAAGCATTGAGGCCTGTCAATCATGTCATCCCAGGCAGACAGATACTGGATCCCCTTGGAAAGTCATCAGAAACTAAGCCAATTGTTGAACTCAATCTTTTTTTGTTGGTATTGTTGTATCATTCTTGGTGAAGGTAGGATGCTGCTTAGGGCTAGGATCATACCTGCCTGAAGCACATACTCTGAGAGGTCAATCATGTCTCTCTTCATATAGTCCAGGAAGGTACATCTCAAGCATTCACACCAACATGGACAATGACCGAGTCATACTTGTACCTGTTGTGGAGAGACTTAAGTGTGTGCGTGATGTGGTCGATTCTTGCACCTGACAACCAGCTGACCATGACCTTCTCCTTGTTCAGCCTGGTGAGGGGGACATCAGTGTGTCTCACTATTGAGTCGCCAATGACTAGTATATTTGGTTTATTGTTATGCCTTATGGGCTGCATTGGTTTACTGTTATACCTAATGGGCTGTGTTTGTGAGACACTGGTGTGTTGACTACTGTGTGTGATTGGTGTTGTGTGTGGAATGTTTTTGAATGTGTTTTGGGGGTCTCTCTTGTTTAGGTAAGTTTTTGTTGAGGAACCCTGAATAGGTGGGTGTGTGACTCTGTGATGTGGGTGGTGTGGTGTTTGTGCTGGCAATCTCCTCTTTGTCAGGAGTACTGACTGTGGTATGATTCTAGCTTACTGATGTAGATGTATCTCTCACAAGTCAAATAATTATGTGCTAGAAGAAGGGAACTGTCTGTGAACATGAGGCAGTTGCTACACTGTCTTAGTATGCCCAAGTCGACCAGGCTGACAAGGGAAACTGATGGGAATTGTCCAGACATAGTGCTCTGAATACTTGGCAGACATGGAGAGCAATGTTTGATAAAGGTTTGTCAACAAAAACCCTAAATGTAAAATAACTGGCCTGAAGCACAAGTGCTAAAACCAAAACTAAGATGCTTAGAATAGCATGTACATTTAATCAGGCTACCAACAAGCAGTAGTAAGTGCAGAATAAGAGCACTTAAGAGCACACAGAGCAGCAAACTAAGGTAATAAAAAAGGTAGAAGACAGTTACAGTAAGAGCATCTAAATAAAGTATAAATAATTTTTTTTTTTTTTTTTTTTTAGTGGAGAGGGAGGGAACAGAGCAAGATTAAGAGACTACAGAGATTGTCCTTCCCAAATGCTCTCTCTGTACACAGTGAGAGTACTCCAGCATGTTAACCCTCTCCCTATCATTGTACATAATTCGTACCCCACACACATTAAGATACTAAGCACCCTTACACTAACAGGAGCACTAAACAAGACGCACATGCACACGTACACATACACAAACACATACTCGTGTGTGCACGGTCACACCAACACAAGCACACATTACTTCAAGCATTCTAACTTCCAAACATATTAACACGTCTATCCACTTAGCTCTTTATCTAACTCTAACCCTAACCTGTGAAAATTCATGCATATGAGCACAATATACACAGACACACATTCAACCTCAATGCCAAAACTTTTGTTATAAACACAAGTGTCTGACTACCAGCTAAACACAATTACCTAAACTTTAACATTGCATGCTTCAACTTTTCAACAAGCACTTAAAAAGTGCACATTCAACCAGTTTTCACACTGGAAAAAACTTTCAATCAATGAATAGTTCAGTCACATGTACAAACCCTGGAATACTAGTGGATTACAAGTTACCATTTGAAAACCATATTGTGGGAATATGTACAACAGCTAATAGGAATACAGACTACCTACCCAGGATATTTAAATGTAGGAAGGAATGGTTAATAATAGAATTGTTCATAAACCTTGTCCAGACAATAATTGGAATTTGACATCCATCTATGGGACCCATGGAATTAGGCAGACATAAGTAAAACTGAATGTGTCCAGAGTAGTTATTCAAAAAAGAATACTTAACTTAAGCATCATGAGTTACTTTGAGAGGTTAAAGAGGTTAAATATATTCTCTTAATCTTACCAAAGGTTAAGAATGGATTTACTCATGGTACATAAATGTTTCCATGAGCCTTTTCTTTCCGAATCTGACTGGGTTGCGGAGATCTGCACTAAATCAATATACTTAAGGAAGGACATTTAACAAGAATACTACAAATACTTGTTTTTTCACATAGAGTTATTAATGTATGGCATGAATTACCTGATGAGTTGATACAAATGTCTGTATGCATGGCCAGAGGTTAATCCTCTGGGCATGCACAGAAGCATGTTTATGTTTCCTCATCTATAGTAACATGTCAGTGTCAGCGTTGTTGACATTAACTGGATTCAATCTAGATCACTAGATCCATATACACACACATATGTGTGAATATAAGGTTCCTATCATGTAGTTGAACTTTTACAAGTTCAAACCACATATGGTCGAGACCATAAGTTCGAATTTATAAAAGTTCGAGCATTTGAATGAAAATCTCCATTCTGTTCAATGCGGTGTGATCTCAGAGTTGGTATATTTAAGTAGCGAGGGATGTGGGGGGGTGCAGGGGTGCTTGCCCCCCAGCTTACAACAATTTATTTTGTTGCCCATTGGGTTTTTTTTTCGTAGTCGAAGTTCTGTCACTTCGAACACAATGGTTCAACCATTAGGTGCAAGGAGTTATGGAACTTCGACTATGTGATATAGACCCGTGAATATACACATATATATATATATATATATATATATATATATATATATATATAGGAGCGCAACAGAATCCTGAAAGCCAAAAATCCTGAAGACCAAAATCCTGAGACCAAAATCCTGAAAGTTCAAAATACTGAAAACTCAAAATCCTGAAATCACACAGGATACCAACCCTCACTATATTCCAGCAAAAGTACATACAGAAACATATTACCCTTCAACTATATGCAGGAGGGCAAGCCCCCCTGCACCCCCGACACCCCCTGCTACTTAAATATATCAACTCCAAGATTGCACTTCACTACATTAAGTGCAATCTTGGAGTTGATATATTTAAATAGCAGGGAGTGTGGGGGGTTGCGGGGGGTGCAGGGGGGCTTGTCCCCCTTATTATACTTGGAGAACAGTAATATAGTTTGTGCTTTATTTGTTTCTGTATGTACTTGTGCTGGAATATAGTGAGTGTTGGTATCCTGTGTGTTTTCAGGATTTTGAGTTTTCAGTATTTTGAGTTTTCAGTATTTTGACCTTTCAGGATTTTGGTCTCAGGATTTTGGTCTTCAGGATTTTGGTCTTTCAGGATTCTGTAGCGCTCCTACACACAGATATATATATATATATATATATATATATATATATATATATATATATATATATATATATATATATATATATATATATATGTCTCCGTGGTGTTTAGTGGTGGTGCAGAGGACTAATATCATGTGTGTTTCTGTTTGTGTTTGCGTCTGTGTGCTTGTGTGTATGTGTTGCAAGGGTGCAGAGTTTGAAGCTTTAAAGTGCCTTTAAGACACAACATACAGAGTTACTCCTGTTACATAGTATTGCCTCTTCACCCACAGTTTTCTTGCTGCAAAATTTTGTTTTATAAATTTTAAGTTCCTTAAAAGCATGATATACAAACTTAACCCTGATGTCTAGTGCTTCCTGCAAGGTTGCAGGATTTGATCATTGGTCTAATGGAGTACACATATTCATACATTCAACCACACACACACACACACACACACACACACACACACACACACACACACATACATACACACACACACACACACACACACACACACACACACACACACACACACACACACACACACACACACACATATTGACCCATGGGTACCCTGTTTTGCTTAAGGACACAGTGCTGCATTTCCTGGCATCAATTTTAGGTCATGCGCGTACTTGGATGTGTGTGTCTGTGTGCAGGAATGAATGAGGTTATGTGTGCGTGTGTAATGTAATGCACAGGCTAATAATGGGAATTGTCATAAGGGCAACAGAAAATGGCCCATTAGCTTTTGTTGTAATCACTGAGCGGTTCAGACTGAGGTATGCAAATTAGCCAATAATGAGGTTTTTCCTCATTGCAGCAACTTTATCTTCAGAAAATCCCAGTTCTTCCACACAATTCATTTTACACTATCAATCAAAAGATAGCACCTTTACTCATCAGCTTTCCTAAAAATGTATAGAATAAACTAATTCCACTTTGATATTAAGTGTTATTAATTTTCTTATAACAGGAGTACCAAAAGGAAATTGCCAGCATCAAACTATTCCATATATGTATCCCTTACTCAGACAAGTTTAATATGTTCAACATTCTATGATGGTGTTAGATATAAAGGCAGCCAACCATACAGCATGTTTTCTGGAAAATTTAACAGATTATTATGGTCAGTTACTCAGTCAACCAGCAAGTTTTCTGGAAAACAGGAAGAAACTGGAGTACCTGGAGAAAACCCTTGCAGACAGCAGAAGAGCATGCAAGAAAACTCTATATCGACTGTAACTGGATATTAGGGCTGAATGCTGCATGCAGCTGTAAGGCTGAAGCCTTAACATCTGAAGCAGTTAGATAGTTCACAAGGAGTTCTGATACTACAGGGCTGTATGCCCTCTAAGGATAGGAAGAACTGCACGTCTTCAATGGTGACTGTTTCACCTCAACATGTTTTGGCACTAAAATTTTTAAACAATTACCTTTAATTATTTTGTACTTATGAATAATCATTCCTATCCTTTTAGTACATGTGAATTCAGTTATTTCCCACAGTTATTTGCTAGATTTTTTTATGTTTGTTGATACCCCATGTTCTTTGTGAGATTATTTTTTCCAGTAAAAGTTCTGTTGCTAAGCCACAGTACCACTGTACTGCTGTTAGAGTATTACACCATTGCTTTTCATACACAAGGGAAGAAGAGGAATGCTGAGAGTTCTCTCTAATGAGGTGTCTTGCATAGTAATTGCTTACTCGTTTGATAATTATAGCCTAAAATTGCCTTTACAGTGACTAATACTGTACTTAAAACATCCATCAAATATGTGTTCTATAGCAGCTGGTCCAGGTTTAATTGTTTATAGCTCCAAGCACTGCAATACCTGTAAAATTAAAAAAAACAAAGAGGAAGGCTGGTCTGTCTGACAGGTAACGAGTTATCAGTTATTGTAGCAAAGATGGGTGGTCCCTCAACCATTTCTGTGCTGCTACTGCCTTTATATCAAGCAACAAAAAGGAAAACATGCATTTAAAACATTTACACTGTGATAGCCATTTGAAAAAAGAAACATTTTTAAATCAGTAAAGAGATGTTTTGCTTAAAGGAACTAATTAATGAGTGAAATATGAAAAGGCTTTACTGAGCTGTATTGTTTTATGCTTGCCTAAATACATTGCTTTGAGAAAATGTAAACTGCATTACTGATGTTTACCTCCTTCATAATCATTCTAAGAGAATTTTCTGGCTTCCTAATAACAAACAAAAAGCTCATTTTCTTTGTTTCACTTTGTGGTTAATATTAGTCTTGTTAAGCTTCTCTTAAATCAAATTTAAGAATTTGAATTCATACAAATTGAACATTTTGCATTATAAATTAAAAGTTATTTTCTGTTTTACAGAGAAATATGCAAACATTATCCTGTTTTTCACAAAAATGTGTCATTCATATGAAAAAATATGTATATATATTATGTTCAACATCTTGCTTTCTCTCGTAGCTTTCAAATTCACTGTCAGACTGAGGAAATAATAGAATATGAGGGATAAAGTATGACCATCAATTATTAACCATGCAGTTAGAAGTGCGTTGCCAAGTCTGCAGTGAGACAGTGTTACCACAGCTAATACCAAACAGGCACACATTATTTTTATAGTATATAACATTGGTATTCAGTATAAACATCAACAGAAAACATTCAATGATTAAAAATTACAACAAAATAGGGATGATTTCTTCTCAAATATGACTCCCTTTTTTCTATATCTTTACTTTGGTAGGACTCTATCATAGATGTTAGGACCTATATAGTCTATTGTAAATTCTTATACTACAGTGAATGTCACAGCGAGGCAATGTAAACACCTTTCCAACCTAGGCATTACAATAAAAATAAGTATATTATTTTCATCAGTTTCCATAAAAAACAGTTTTATGTCATAACAAATTAATTCTATTCACACTCCAGCTGATCAGATTAGGGGATGCTGCATGCCTGAGTATGTTGTCCTTTGTTAAACAATGTCCCATCTGCTTGAGTTGGAGGTAGCTCAGGTGGATGTAAAAAATCCCCCAGCACCTGTCGCACCTGTCACCTGTCAAAAAGAGTAGGGGTCCTTTATATATATATATATATATATATATATATATATATATATATATATATATATATATATATATATAAAATACAGGTTTACTATTGAATATTCAAAGTGACTACTGTCGACCAGCTTATGCTTGAAGGGCAGTTTTCAAATGGGCAGAAAGCCGACTCAAGATACATCAACTACACTACAGTGAATGGGTATGTAGTTTGAGTATCTGAGTTCGGCATTGTAGTGCAATCTCAGAGTTAGTATATATAATTTGCAGGGGGTATGGATGACACAGCCTCCCACAAGGGGGAATAGTAAAATACATGTACCATTGACTAGGGAATGTCCCGGTACTATAAGATGCATAGCATGGGTGACTGAAGTCACCTCCTGCTATGTCAAATACATCGAACTACAGGTGTCAATGCATTCAGTTTTGACCTGACCGCATTTTCTCTGTTCCAGATTCAGGATTCTAGGTTGACCATGTGACCGGTCAATGTACGCAGTTTCAGGATTTCAATAGTAAATTTTTTAGTTCAACAGAAGGACCAAAGGATGTGCATGCACATAAATATGTTTCTTCTTCTTTCGGCTATTCCCGGTTAGGGGTCGCCACAGCGGAACTCCGGTCCACTAATGATTGGCAGTAGATTTTGACATGTTGGCTTGCTGGGCCTAACGCACAACCTTCAATGAAGGAATGCCCATTCACGCATGTCGCTAGACGTTCTAACTGAGAATCGAACGGGCAACGTCTAACTGTGAGGCGACAATGCTACCGCAGCACCACCAATAGTAAATAATAATAAATAATAATAATTCTTATTTACACCATATTTACATATTTACAAATATTTACAAATATACAAATATATAGTTATACAAATATATTTACACATATTCATAATTTTCCTTACAATTATATAAATTTTTATCCAGATTAGACTCCACTCCTTTTTCCATAGCTACCATCTGATTTTATTTAATATTGTTGCTAAAATCTATTTACCATTAAACAGAATTCAGTGTATTCCTTCATTTCCAATAACCCATATGATATAAAATAACTTATTTTTATGTATTCTTTTAACATAGTCTTTATTTCTATTCTTATAATATTCATATTTAATCATATTCATGTTTATTTTATTTACTTCTTTTATATTTTCAAAAAAAATCATGTTTACATACTTTCCCCATAACCTGTTTACTCTTTTACAGTTCAAAAACACATGTTCAGTAGTTTCTTCTTTTGACAATGTAAACATATTCTATCACTTTTATTTTTATATGGCATATTTCCTTTTAGTGGTAATTTATCTATTACGAGTGTCCAAAATCTTGACATTCTACTTTCTTATTAAATCATTTGCTTCTTGTTTTTATAGATTTAATTTTTCCATCTGTTAGATGTTCCCATAGTTTACATGGTAATATTTTACCAGTACATTCTTATATGATACTTTTCTTTCTTTTTTTCTATATCATCAGTTTTTATTTTCCACATTTTTTTTTCTTGATAACATTTTATTTCTCCATGTATATACTCTGTTTCTCTTTTACTCTTTCTTACCCTATCCCAAAATTTACCATACTTATATTTATACAGTTTTATTAGTAATCTCTCTTCCTTTTCATTTATCCACTTCAGCACATTGTACAAATTTAATGAAGAGGCATGCAATACTAGGTTAATTACCCCTAAACCTGCTTCCTCTTTATTTATTTTTATTTGTTTAACATTTGTTTACTGGGAATGTACAACTTGGAACAAAGCCAATTTTCAGTGGAGGCCCGGGGAGAAACGCTCCAGACATACATACATACTTACATAAAGATTTACATACAAACTCTTATTTTTACTGGGTTTAATCTAGAATCCAATATAAATGAAAAAAATGCAATAATTTCTTTTCAAGTACTATTGGCAACATAAATACACTTGATAAATATACTACTTCACCTATCACTACTGAGTTTTTCAAATAACCCTTTTTTTCTGAATGATAATTTATATGTTATCCAGAAAAGAAAGGTTTGTTTTATTTCTTCTATTGTTTTTTTCCATTGAATTTTACTTACATATTTATTCCCAAATTGTATAACTAACACAGAAATTTCATTCATTGCAAAATATATACCCCATCACCTAAACCTTTAATTTTCTCTTTATTTAAAGCCATTCCTATTATCTCTATGTACTTAGTTGTGCCAATTATTAGTTATTTTATCCAAATTTTGTTTATTGCAATTTTTATAATGTCATCTACATATGTTAAAAGGACTGGAATTCTTAACCCTTCAGGTGTTACACACCCCATCTCCTTCATTTTATAATTTATTTCAGATACTATCACATTCATAACTAATACAAGCAGTATACAACTCACTGGGCATTCCTGTCTTACACCATTCTTCATATGCATCTCTTAGCTTAACCAGTCATTTGCAAGTATTTTACTTTATCATTACTATATGCTGACATACATAATTTCCTAACTGTCTCAGTTAATATTATATTTTTTTCATTATTACTCATAAGATTTCATGTCCAATTGTATTAAATGCCTTATTAAGGTCTCCGGTCATTATTTTTTCATCTCTTCTTCTTTTCTATTCATAATATCATCCACAGTTTCTCTGTCATTAATAATTCTTCACAATACTTCCCATTTATTATATATGTAGTATATTCCATAATATTTTCCATTTTATTTTCAATTTTCATAAATATCTTATAAGCATTATTATTCAGTTCTACCAGTCTTCAGTTTGTTTAATTGTCTTCTATTTTACTTCTTCCATATGAATTTAAGTATTCTATTACATAATCCTTTATGCATAAAGCCTTCATTTAACTATTTGTTCAAAAATCCTTATTTTTTTGCCAATCCATAAATTTTTTATATATTTCATACTCTGGTCTAGCTGGTCATACAGCCAAATCTGTATTTACTTCTTTGTTTGTGTCTTTCGGCTTTTCCCAGTTAGGGGTCGCCACAGTGGAACTCCAGTCTGCTAATGATTGGCAGCAGATTTTTACGTGCTGGCTTGCCGGGCCTAATGCACAACCTTCAATGAAGGAACGCCTATTCATGCATGTCGCCACACAGAAGACATTCTAACAGAGAATCGAATGGGCAACGTCTAACTGTGAGGCGACAACACTACCGCAGCACCACCACCACAATCTATATTTACTTGTCCTAATACTTTTTCTAGCTCATATTAAGTAATCTCATTTTCCAACTGCTTATTCTCTTTTTCTGTTGCCTTTTTACTTTAAATGTAATTTTCACTATCTTCATAAACATTTCTTGCATATATTTTACTATACTATTTATAATTGTATTCTGAGTTCTTTTTATTTCTCCTTTTACATTTTTATTTATTTTATTACACTGCCATCTCCCTTTACTAGTCTGCCTAAGTAATTTGATGCTTCTTCTTTTTTCCCTTGTAAAACATATCTTTGCTTAAATAACAATTCTTGCATTTTTTTTCTTCATTTATTTCGTCATATAATTATTTTTTCTTTATCAAAGTACTTTCTGTCATTATGGTCTAAATCTTTCAATGCATCATTATATGGCCTTTTATATTTTTCTTTCTCTACTTTTCTCACATCATGTTGCCACTGTAAAAACATTGTTTTTTTTAATCTTTTTTCTTCTTCATTAAATGCTTTTTCATTTATCCTTTTTATCCTTCTATTTTTTATATATTCTTTATTTTCCATTATCTCTAGACATATTGCAGTATGATCAGAAATTCCTGTTATACCTTTGTCCCCTTCTGCTATACTATACAATAATCTATTTCAGTCCTATACATACTCCTTTTGTAAGTCCATGAATTTTTGTCCCAATGTTTTAACTTACCCCGTTTTATAATTCTAACATTTTTCTTACATCATTTCATTGCTTTTTACTCTTGCCTCTTAAATCACAATTAAAGTCTCCTGTTATTATAATATTCATATTTATCACTACGTAGTCTAATATCTGATGAAATAAGCTTTTGCTTTCTTTACAATTAGTATAAGCATACAGTGTTATAATTCTATATAGTTGTTCTTTCCATTTTAAATCTACAAGGTAAATCTTCCCATTTTTGCTAAGGTTGCATATAATATCTTTACAGTGTTTTACAGAATATGGCTATTCAAGACCAGCTCTCATTTTTCAAATTTCAGATTATCTTTCTTCCCCATAGTTTCTCTGTTTGTAATTTTCTTCATTTGTTAAAAATTGTGTGTCTTCTATTATAATTCCATCTATATCACATGCATTACAGCACTCCAAAATCCCTGTTCCTGTTACTATATTCTTATTACTATTCACATTTACAGAAAACACTTTAAAATGTTAATTTCCCCTTTCGTTAGATTCATGATTTCATAGCTAATTACTAGGCTAGCTGCCTTAATGTACCAATTTCCCTCCCAAAGATGAGAATTAAACACTGTATCTTGTGTCTCTGAGTCAAACACCTTAACCATTTTACCAGCCCTCAAACATTAGATGTATATATTCCTTTTCATCCATTTCCTTTATTTTTTTTCTTTTGGGCTTGTCCCTTTACAATTTCTTTTTCTTTTACCCTTTTACCAATATAATTCTTTTTTTTTCTATCTCCCAATTTATGCCTTCTTCATTTATTTCAGACCCTTCTTCTATGTCCATTTTATACGTTTTCTTCCATTTTTCCTACTTTGAAAATTTCTTCTCTTTGTTCATTTGCTTCTCTTTCTTGTTCTTTTGCCTTATTCTTATTTTCATTTTTACAGTCCATCCATAAATGCTCAATTTTGTTATATTTATAACATTTCAAGTCATATTTTTGCATCATATTCCATTTCCCCACAAATATAACATTTTCTTTTATCACAGCTACTTATCAAATGTCCTTTTCAACAAAAAATATTTGGGGTTGTCCCCAGTATTTTATGACACCCCTATTCCCCTCCATATTTATCATGCTTTGTATATGTATAATTTTTTTCTGTTTTTAACATAATATTACAAGCCCATCTGTCAGTCCATAAACTCCTTTTATCATAAACCTTTGCAATGACCAGTACTTCTTTAGATAACATTTTCAAATGTCCTTTCAAAGTCTTTCTTTCTGATTCTGTTTGAAATTCTACATGAATTTTCATTTTTGTTAACCTCATTAAATGTTTTTATCATGTAAGGATTCCATAGGTTGCAGTCTTTCCTTTTTCATATTCTCCAAGAAAATTTTCCATTGAAAAACAGTCTCAAATATAATGTCACAAAATGTCTCTGTCAATAACAATAAATGGTCTTACTTCATGTTTTTTTACACACAAAGGAGCTATTAAATTGTCCCAAATTTCATACCTGTCTATTTCTGTGCTTCTTTACATTGGATCATTACCATGTACTTCCATTTTTCATGTTCTTCTGCCATTTTCTTTCCTACTACTCCCCTTCTGCCTTCTTTTATTTTCTCTGCATATGTTTTTTTTAATCACACTACTATTCTTCAGAATTGTTTTCGCATCCTCCTTTTGTATCTTCTCCATAATGTCCCCCCAAGGAAACATCTCCTTCATTTCCTGGTTCACTCTGTATCACCATATCTTTCAGTAAATCATCCTGCAACCCTCCCAGTTGGAGAGTTGTAATTATACATCTATCATTTACTGATTCATCTGCATCAAACAAATTTCTTTTAAACATCTTCACAGAATCCTGCACATATTTTCCGGTCACAATTTGGCTTCCTCCTCCATTTCTCTCACCACTTCATTATCTCCTTCTCTCTCCATCTGCCTCCCTGCTTCTCTGGGCTGCCTCTGTTCCTGGAACAGAAACAGGAAGTGCTCATGTAAAATGGGTCCCACTCGCAAAAACTATACATAAGGGAAGTTCTCCAATGCGTTTGCCAAATCCCCCCCCCCCCTGTAATTGTAATGCCACCTTGGGTCTCCCCTGAATAATTTAGTAGAATTAACCCAGTCAACAAAACCATAAATCCACATATGTTAATGTAATATATTTGTAGAAAGCATGTTTGCATGTTATCCGATCACAGCTATCACCACATTATTTTTTATTTATAAATTTTTTCTAATTTCTTCCAGTATCATAAATGCATGCAAGTAAGTAAACTGCACAAGTTATTCAAAGGTGCATGCATGTGTGTGTGTGTGTGTGTGTGTGTGTGTGTGTGTGTGTGTGTGTGTGTGAGTGTGTGTGCATGCGTGCACTCACATGAATGCACACATGGAAATGAACATAATTTTGTGATGGACTGGTGACCAGTTCAGAAGTGCTTTTTATTTATATCCACTGCTTTTCAGGACAGGCTCTTGCTTCCAAAAGACATGAACTAAATAAAGCAACTACAGAAAATTAAAGGATCAAAGTTTAAATAAGCAAATTAAGAAACATACTATTGTAAAATCTTCACTGAGACCATAATTCCATTAGGGGTTGTAAGCCAAGAATATAATACTTTCTTGATTATACATTTAATTCTTGGTGTCACCCTAAATTCAGCAGCTGACAGAACACAAGAATACTTTTTTCCAGGTGAAGCATTGCTTCTTTCTATTTTTAAGGAGGCATAATAAGGTTGCTTATGATGTTTAAATGTGAAATTGAAATACATTGTTCCAGTACTGATGCCATGAAATATCAGGAAAACTACCAGACAGAAACTACTGGTTTCACAGTTCTTTGATTTTCTGGTAATTTTACATAAATTATTTCTCTTTGCTGAGCAAACAGATCTGTATTTTGAAGCAGTTATCTTGTTATGTTCACTGAAACTGTAGATTGTCCAGGGTATTTCAGTACAGTTTATATCAAGTCAGTATTATGTTGGAGGACTATAGTCCAGTAATAAGTTGCATAATGACATCTACTTATATTACTGACCTTTCAATGTGGCATAACATAGAGAATATTTATTTAAACACTAAATATGTTTATCATCTGACAGCATTTTCAGAAAAAGAGTAAAATAATTTATCTTGTGTCCTGGCCAAATGACCATACTCACTACAAATACCTCCTTAGGTTTGCACTGCTTTTTCTTGAAAACAGGCTATAGGGCTAGCAGGACTAAACCAGTCAACAAAAATAAAATGCACTAAAATAAAATAATAGCAGTAGTTGTGTACTTCTGCTTGCAGTGCTGGAGACTAGCACCTGCTGTGGACAATGCTATATTTGGTACTAGGGAAACAGCAGCAGTTGGTGTCAACATCCAGTGTAAGACCTCCCTACCCATCACCGTAAGAACCTCTGCAGCCCACATATCTCTTAACCCACTTGCAGCTACTAACATGCTAGTCCTTGATTACCCATATCCAAGTCAGGCTTCCAAATACACTCCCAAACAAAGAAAGTACACACTATTCCAGTTTTTAGAAGATTCAGTTAGACCCATTTAGCTAAGAGCATTATAACAGTAAATTGTAAGCATAATCATCCATTTAAAACATAAGACAACCCCCTGCCAAAGCCCCTACTTTCTCATATGCTTTACAGCCAGCTCTCCTAGGGTTGTTAATGGAGATGCGGCAAAAACAGCTGCTAAAATTATCTCTTTCCTTTATCTAGAGGAAAGTGTCCTTTCTACTGGTGCTCAAGTTCTTTTCCCAGTCAAACTATTTCTTGGCCCTAGACTGGGCTAGGGGGAACCTTGCTCTGCAGTGACAATAGCTACTAAGCTGCAACCAATACAGATTCTTTGCAGTGCAGACCTCCCTCATTGATTTTCAATATAGTAGTACATGAGCAATCTGGTTGAGAACATTTATTTATTATTATTTATTTATTTAACATTTGTTAACCAGGGAAGTCTGACTTGGAATGAAGCCAATTTTCAGCAGAGGCCCAGGGAGAAATGCTCCAGATACATGTCTTTGTAATTTGGGAGGAAACCAGAGTACCCAGAGAAAACCCACATGAATGCAGGGAAGACATGCAGACTCCACACAGAAGGCACTCCAGCCAAGAAATCAAATTGGAGAACCTCTTGCTGTGAGGCAATAATGCTACATGTGGTTTAACCCTTAGACAGTATACCACTCAGTGAGTCCCCCATAGCCCTTAGGAATATTGTGGCAGTGTGGTAAGTGTCTTTGTATTATTTTCTCACTGAAACTTAAAGTGCATAAGTTGGCTACCTTTCTTGGATGACACATTATCAACTGTGTTACACTATGCTCTTGAAAAATGTTGTGTACTTTACTTACTGAACTAATGAATATTTGCATATGACTAATGAACAGTGCTTCACTGAGATATACAAACTGATGAATCTGTAGTGGGCTTTCTCGCATCTTACATGTAATGGTATAAGAATACAATATTGGCTTAGCTAAAGAGTCAGATTGTGGCTTACTAAGTTGACTGTGGTAGAAGGCTGACTCTGGCTGGTGAATATTGTTACTATCTACTACTATCTACTAATATTACAGAGAAAAGTGATTATTATAACCTGTTAAAGTATTGTAAGTTTGCTACTTTGTGGCACATGGCATGTATTGGAAAGAATACCTGTACCCCCCATCATTTACATATATATATATATATATATATATATATATATATATATATATATATATGTATATATAATTGCTAGCATTGAGGAGTTATTTACACAAGCTATTCGATCACTTGAGTAGTAGGGAAGACCCATACCCAGAACAATATAGGTCTTATAGACCTGAAAATAGTGGTAATCAACTACATGGTGGGAGGATAGAGGCATGACTGGCACCATTCTACTGTACTGGAAAGAAAAGAGATGATGGGGCCATTTTATCCATTGAATTCCCAAGAACTTTTCAATAGTCTCCATTTATTTTACTGTAGTTATAGAGTTTGGTCTCACTAAATGAAACAAGAATGCTGAGGTGATGCACATTAGGTTCTGTTGACTGCCTACTCAAAGTGAGTGCACAACGTGAAAATGATGCCATTTTTTTCTGT
>NC_056733.1:256419812-256427312 GCF_019279795.1 Protopterus annectens
TCTGCTTCCCCGTACACCTTCCATTCTAAACACATCGTGCCCTGTATACATTCTCCATAGCTTAAATTGTCTTTCCAATTCTATGTCTAATACTCTATTTTCCATAAATTTTGTAACTCTTATTTCTCCCACTACTATATAAACTGCTCTTCTCTGCAGAAATGTTTAACTCCCTCTTCTCCACTCTATGCATCTTATAATTTCATTAAAAGACCATAAAATTAACAAATTATTAAATATTTATTTATTTATTTTTATATTTGTTAACAGAGAAAGTCCGACTGGATACAGGTCCATTTTCAGCAGAGGCCCAGGGAGAAGAGCTCCAAATGTACAAAAGCAAGTGTAAATACAGTGAAATTATTACAGTGAGTTATCACAAAACTGAGATTTGTTTAACGATATATACACACAGGTACATGTTCTTCTCACATACACACAGCAAAGGTTGGAAGCAAGAAGCTGAGAAAGAAGTAGTTAAATATTTTATCTGAAAAAGGAAAACACATATATTAAGTTGGTTATCATACATGGTGTAGTGTTAAGTTTAAATCATTCCAGTAGGTGGGTGATACACAGAATTTTAAACAGTTAGTCAAGAGTTTTATTCTTGTAATGAGGTTCTCATTTATGAATTATGTTTGAGTGGGTGTTAGTCAGGGTTTGTACAGGGACAAAGCCACTGCATTTTTAGGTATTTCCCAAGGGATTTTTTGAATTGGGATAAGGAGGGGTCAGTGGTGAGTTCAGCAGGAAGTAGGTTCCAGTTTTTACCGGCAGAGTTGCAGAATAGTGATTCACCAGCTGAATTGCTGGTTTTACAGTTTGCACTAGAAATTTTTTGGAAGAGCGAAGGGATTTTAGGTTACTGTAGGGGGTAATAATATTTTTCAGTATGGGTGTACTGTCTGGTTGGTAGAGGATTTTGTGAACTATTAGTTGGTTATATTGCAGTTGATAGGGTAGTTCAAGCCAGTCTAATGATTGAAGGTTAAGGCAGTGATGGGTTCTATAAGCTGATCCTGTGGCAAATATCTGTCAATGTTATTGTAGCACCTAGTAAATTTATTGAGGTTTGATTTGTTTAGGTTTACGAAGATGGGTGAGACATAAAGAAGGGTCGATAGCAGATGTGAACGGGCAATAACAGTTGTAGCAGATGGGGTTAGGAATGGTTTAATCCTGTATAAAGAGCCTATTTTTTTATTAACTGTTTTAATAGTTTTGTCTATGTAAGCATCAAACTTGAGGTTGTTGTCAATGATCACTCCCAGTAGTTTAGTACTAGGTTCTGGGGAAATTATGGTACCATTGTTAGATATTATGGTGAGAGGTGGTGAGGGGACCTTGCGAGTGGGGGAGAAGAGTAATAGTTTGTTTTTATTTGGGTTTAACAGTAGTTGGCGACCAGTGAGCCAGTTCTCTACTTTGTTGAAAGTGATTTGGGACAAGGATGGTAAATCTGTGGGGGAGGTGACAGAGCAGATTAGGGTTGAGTTATCTGCATACTGAATACAAGTTACATCAGGGATGACTTTGTACAGGTCATTAATGAATATGAAGAATAGGAGGGGACCTAATATAGATCCCTGTGGGACTCCAAGGGTGACTGGTAAAAGGGATGATAGGTTATTCTTCCATAGTACAGCTTGTTGTCTGTCCCTTAGGTAAGAATGAAACCAGGTACTTGCTAGGTTATCTATGGAGAGTGATTTTAATGTGTTTAAGAGTAGCTGGTGATTTACCATATCAAATGCCTTGGATAGGTCAAGGAAGAGGGCTGAGGAGAGCTTGTTGTCATCACGGTTTTGATTTATTGTATGGGAGAAGAAGAGAAGGGCTGAGGTTGTACTATGTCAAGGTCTAAATCCTTGCTGGGAGGGGGCTAGGAGAGTGTTTTGATTTAGATAGGCAAGAAATTGCTTGTGGATACATTTTTTCATTATTTTAGCCAAGGGAAACAGAATGGCTATACGCATATAATTTGAAGGTTCAGTGGAATCTCCCCTTTATGAAGAGGAACAATGTGGAAGATTTTCCAGATGTGGGGGATATAGGCTTCATGGATAGTTCTATTGATTAAAATTGATATGGGGTATACTATTTCATTAGCGGCTTTTTGGAGATATTCTGCAGGTAGTAGGTCTGCTGAAAGGGTGGTAGGTTTCAGTTTTTTTAAGTAGGGAATTAATAAAAGATGTTGGTACTGGATCAAGCTTAAAGGGGATCTTATTATCAGGTGTGGGGTTGGTGGTACTTGGGGTATAGGGAGATAGCTTACTGGCTAGGGATTGCATGGTTTCTGTAATAAAAGTGTTAAAGGTGTTAGCAAAATTTTTAGGCGGTTGTTGGAGGGTAGTTAAGGGGGTAGGGGTAGTTAATTGGCCTGGGTGGAGAAGTTTGTTTATGCCTGACCAGAATTTTTGTGATTGATTTTGGTGCTTTTTTTGCAGGTTACAGTGCTAATTCTTTTTGTCTAGCATAATAGACATCTTTGCATCATTTCTCAGCTGTTTATATATAAGGTGGTCTTTTGGGGATTTAGTGGTTCTCCAGGAGGTCCATGCTTTGTTTCTGCTAATAATTTTTTGTCTTGTATCATTGGACAGCCATGGTGCTATTTTGTTATTGGTTCTGATAGTGCATGGGGGAGCATGATTATCCAGAATAGCAAGAAATGTAGAGTTAAAGTATGAGACCGCTTCATCTATTGGAAGTAGCCATAGATTGGACCAGTCACATGTTAAGTTCATTCTGAAACTTAGTCTGAATAAAGTTCTTACAACTTCTAATGGTTTTAAAGGAAGATTGTTGAGGGATGTCATTTATTTTCCTGATTATATAGGTCAGGAAGTTATCACTAAAGTCCTCAGGTAGGGTGCCTGTTTTATATATCTGGGGTAGGTTGTTTATTAATATCCAGTCTAGGATACTTTCCTTTTTGATAGGCTTATTGATTCTGGTTAGGGAAGATATCATTTGGGAGAAGCCATGCAAATTTATATGGGTGGAGAGGAAGTCTAAAGAGCAAGTATTCTAGTCGATATTAACATCCCTGAGAATAATAGTTTCCTGGGGGCAGTTAGTGGAGAGCCATTGGAGGATACCCTCCAAGGTATTTGGGTTGTCACCCAGGGGAATATAGATACATGTAATGTTTATAGATTTGCGTTTGTTGAGTTGGACCTTTGTGATGAGTATTTCTGCATTGTTAGTAAACAAGGCATTTGGGGTAATAGTTTTGGATACTTCCAGAGTGGATTTATACAAGATGGCTACCCCCCTCCTTTCTTAGAGATGTGATCAAGTCTTAATATATTGTACCCGTGTATAATCTCATTATCAATGGTAGTAGGCTTGAGTCAGGTCTCGGTAAGGCATAGTATATCAGGGGAGTGGACATCCAGGAGGGCATGTAAGTAGTGAATTTTCTTGTTTATACTTCTAATGTTTAGCTGACACACTAGGAGTAAGTTGGGGGCATTATATGAGTTTTGTAGGCTAGTATGGGTGTTATTTGTGGGGCTGATAGTAATAGGTGGGGTTGGGCCTGGGTTAGGGTGGATGTCAACATCCACCATGAGGTTAGGTAATAATCTAAGAGCAAGTTTCTGGAGTTTTAATAAGAGTTTGTGGTAGTAATTAGTTCTAGGATTAATATATGAAGCACAAATGTAACAACTAACATTTCAAAGTTTCTTGCTACAAAATAATATGTGTTTTTTCTTTTTACTTTCTTAACTTCCTATGTTACTACTCTACATATAAGGTAAAGCCTCTCTCTCTCATGCTTTCTGTCTTGCTCATTACACACTATTACATTTCAACACTATTTTTTATGCTGATACAATTTGTGTACATACTTAAATCTTGTGTGTCTTCGGTTAGTAGCTATGTAACATACACTTCTGACTTGTTATGTAATATAATCTGTATGTGCTGCTTTCACTATATACATTTTATTACAGATTTGTCTCCTACATAAAGCAATTTGTATTTTACTCTGATGGAGCTTTTCTCCTGAACTTCCACTATGAAGCAAAGTTCTTCCAAACCTAATTCAAGTGTAACTTGGACCAGTCAATGGAGAATAAAAGATTTACCCCTGGTCTGGCACCTATGTCTCTATTAAACAGAGGCAGCCTGTACTTGACCAACCATGTCTCAACCTACATATACCCCTTAAAATAACCCTGGGGTATCAAAACTTGTCAGATGCATTTGAACACATGAATAGGCTTAAAAAGACCCTCTGTGGTCGTTAATTTAGTAATTAGCTATAAGCCTATGAGTAAACAACAACTATAATCTGTCATAAAGGAGTCAACATCTTTGTTATATGCAGCAATTACTGAAGTAACTTGAATTAACTTACTCCTATATAGTTGCCTGGAAAGTGAGAATGGGACACTAACTTACCTTTTGAAATACAAATATCTGAATTTTAAGTGACATGAGATGACTGCTGGTTATAGCAGTTTAAAGGATATAATTGAAGTGTATTAACAAGTAAAACCAGTATGGGGGTGTACAATAAACTTATTTTATAGCAGAAAATGTATAAAAATTAATAGGTAAGAACAAAGCATAAATACCTTGTGCATCTTGCAACCCAACCTGCAGTTCTGTTGGGAATGCCTGACAAATTTGATGCGTAACACATATTGGCAATATCCTGTTATTTCTACCAAGTCTCTCCCATGTCCCATGTATGAACCTTCTATACACCACATTCCACAACATTCTAGAGGGTAATTAAAATAGCAGAAATGTAATAGTCATTAAAAAACAATACAGTCACTGATTTTAAATTGTAACTCAGACAGACTCAGGAAGAGCTATTAAGGCATTACTGTAACATAACTTCACTATTTACAAAGAAGACATGAGGAAACATTAAGTGTTCCTGCAAAGAAAAATTTGTGGTATAACTATATTCAGTAAAACTGCAAATTGCCATATGTGTTCAGTTTCATAAAATACTTCAGAATGCATTAATGTTAGACTGACAGTATAAATGAATTCATGAAACACTATAATCTTTTTAAACACCTTTATTGAATTATCACTTGTGACATAGGCAAATTTACATTTATACAAAAGTAGTCAAACTGTATTAATAAAGTAACATTAACAAACATTGTACTTCACAAATATTACTATATATCATATAACCTAAGTAACATTACATAAATTATTCAAACTTCTCACTGCTGTGATACCTATAAGTTATAATCAGTGAATTTGCAAGGCATTTCTAGTACCAACTTAGAAATAAGAAATCTCAACACTGGCAAACCATACTTATTAATGAGTAACAAACAGTACAATCTTTAATGCTACACAACTTTTAAAAAATGAATTTCAAGAAGTATGTACAGTTCCCCGACTCTCCATCACACTCTCCATCACAGGCAAGGTAATTCTGTTCTGTACATTCATTTAAAGATGCATCCAGAATTGCCTCCATGTAACACAGAGCTTCAGATTCAGGCAGCTCAGTTATATATATATTGTGGATATGTAGCAAGAGAATTTCTCAGCCACTATGACTCAAAACAAGTAGAACCAGTTCTGCCTTACAGGTGGCATCATCACACAGTCCCCACACGAAAACCTATGAGGACGAATATTAGAATAAGTGATATATCATTCAGCAGTGTATTTTATTAGCCATACCTACCAAACAAATAAGCATAGTCTGCACTACAGGATAAAAAAAACTATATATATATATATATATATATATATATATATATATATATATATATATAAAATCACTGCTACATTGCAAGTGGATAGGCACTACTTTGTATGGCAGCAGTGTTTAAATTAGACAATTGCTATTGGTACTTTCCCTTGTAAAGACAAGCTAATAATATATATTGAAATATCACAGCTAAACTCATATACAACGAAGTGGGTCATGCATAACATTTTTTTGACCAAGTCGTTTTGAAATGTGGAACATTTCTACACATCTACTTAAAAAATGATGTGTCAAAGGCCAATTTGCAGTACTGCAGACGTCATTCATGTGTATTATAAAACAATGGCAATGCAAATGATTTTGAGTACAATGGCACATTCCAAATCAAATGTACTGCAGCCCATTTGAAATGTAATATAGATAATAGCATTTCATTCAATTTATTTGTCACAGTATTGTTCATATCTATGCATACAATACCATTAGTAACTGTCAGGTAAATATTACCGGGTTCCTATAGCATGATCAAAAATCGTAAACGGCGACCGTGTATTGAGCGAACCCGATTGGTCGAAATGTTGCGCACTTAACATGGAAATTGCCGTAGGTAATATTTTATCTTTACTTCAATGCAGTGCGATCTCGGAGTAGAAATATTTAAGTAGTGGGGGTGTGGGGTGCAGGAGGGCTTGCTCCCCTGCCTACAATGTTTAGGTAAGTATAGTTTTTTATTTTTATTTTTTTATTATATTTTCGAAATTTCAAACATCGCTCATATGGTGTCGACCATATGGTGTTCGATGTTTGAAACTTTTGAAAATATAATATAGACCCAATATTACCTTAGCAGAACATCTACCACTGTCTGATCTTTATCATACAAAGCACTGTTTGCAGCAGCTCCATCCTCTAGGTGGTTAGTGATCTGTCTTCCAAGGGGCTTATAGCTATAAGGCTCCACTGGATGACAAAATCTACAGACCAAAGTTTCCAAATCTCAATACTCAATGTCTTGTTGCACTACTGCTGATAAAAAACAAATAACATATCGTCTGAGTAATCAGTATACACATTGTCACATATCTTTGATATATGACACTTCATCATATATCGACTACTTCAGACTCTAACTGATCAATCAGAACTAATCCCAACTTCACTCATTGAAATTCAAAAAAAAAAAAAAACATCTGCACCCCACAGCCCCTACTAATTATATATAGCAACTCTAAGACCGTACTACAGTCAGTTGGAAAGGGTACACTCCTCAATCCATACTGCACTAAGATCTTGCAGAGTAAAAAAGCTGGCATGTGTGATCAGCTGATGTTTGATCAGATGTACCAGCATTTTTACTGCTTATCCACCTGATCTTTTACCAAACTGTAAGACATCATGTATCATATGTAAAAGCAGTATACCTATTCATGTGTATCACTAATCATAACAAATGTAATTCATCTTTAGGAAATGGACTATACTGTAAATGATACCCTACTAGAGGAAAAACATGTATCTAGCATGGTATTTTTGTACAGGTAAAGTCCGGTAAAGTGAGGTCCGCTACTTAACAACAGCATATTACTGCACCACGAAGCATGAACTGGAAAAATATCTTGCTTATATTTGCTAAAAACTGTTGTTTAGTAAGCATAAAATAAACTAGAAACTTAAGTAAATAATAAAAAATGTAGACGAGTGACAAAAGTAAGTAAAAAATGCATTCACATAGCAAAACAAACAACTGCAAGAGACTAGGCTTGTTGTTTCACATTCCCTTTGCTAACTGA